>NC_026002.2:72019193-72254090 GCF_000442705.2 Elaeis guineensis | reverse complement strand
TGCCACATAAGCCTTCTCCACGCCCTCTCTCTTATTCAACGCCAATCTCCACTTATTTTGTGCGACAAAAGCCCTCTCCCAGATCTCTCCCACGTTCACAAAAGGTCTCCTCTCTTCTTTCTTACATGGAAGGTGGTTTTGGATCAATCTAAAAGGAATAAGTTTGGATTTTGAATTCTATGAGATAGAGTTTTAGAAATCCAAAACTCTTTCAATTTTGCACCGAATTTATCCAAATTTTTTTGAAATTTTTGTGGCTTTTAGGGTTTACATTGTACACCCTTGCTGGTGATCCATGTACGAAAATATGAAGGAGGTGCTCAAGAGTTGGGCGTCCCTTAAACTTGCCATGTTTGGATAAGCCTTGACTAGGTATTTGACCTAGATAAAGACTCTATCATATCTCTCTATATAAGATGAGTTTCTTCATAAAAGTTTAGGAGGAGATATATTTTGAGAGACCTTTGTGACATCCAAAAATCAGAGAGAAATTCTTTTAGGTCGTGGAGATATAAAAGATGCAAGTTTGGGTGTCTAGAGAGAAAAACGTGAAGAAGAAGAGGGTCTTCTTCTAGGGTTTTTATTTTCATATCTTTCCTCCTTCCATCTTGAGTTTCCTGAGAGTGTCTCAGATTTGAAACTCCTCCTTCTACTTTCCATCTTTGGAAGACTCCAAATCAAGAAGAAGGAGGCACCTGATCAACCATCAAAGAAGGATCAGCGCAGTACTAGCATACTGTGCTGATTTCCTGAAGCAGGACTTCTGATCGAGATTCGTGGGCTCGTGTGGACGACTCCTAGAGGCCGGACATGTGTGTGGCTTGCAACATCATCCTCAAGCCCAGATCAGCAAGGTTAGAACGTCTAACTTGCAAGGTAATAGATCTGATCTATTGTTTAATACATACATTAGATGTAGCTAGTATAGAAACATGTTGATATGATCAACATGTAGTTCATACTATATTTATATATATTTTAATTTTGATTTAATGCTATGTAATAATCATGTAATAGGATCTTAGATCTAGAGATTTTTTGATTTTAAAAAATAAATTTTGATTTATTTTAGTCTTCCGCTGTATGATCTTGAAAAAGTTTCAAGATCTAACCCTGAAACCCTAGATCTGGTTCCTACAATTGGTATCAGAGCCAGGTTCTTTATTACATGATTATTTATACATGCTTAGATTATTTCTTAGATTAGATCTAATTTATAATCTGATTATTAAATCTAAAATTAAAATTTTAGATCAATCACAAACTGCAAGTTGTCCTGCTGTAAGGTTTACCCCTTACAGTGCAAAGGTTGTCCTAGTTTGTGTAGATCTATCTTTAATCATAAATTTGTTAGATATGATCTAGATTAAATTTATGATTTATTAGATTTAAAAGATGTTTAAATCTGAAATAAAATCTCTTTGTTAATAATTTTTATGCAAAGAAATTATTTAAAGTTGAAATTATTTCAATTACATGAACCTGTTTAGATTAGATCTAAAGTAGTTTCATGTTTATTTCACTTGCATCTTGATTATGAATCAAACATGCAATATGATTGGTAGAATCATATTGTAAAATTATTTTATAAATATGAAAATTATTTTTTGAAAAGCCAAACCCAACCCTCAGCCCAAAACTTAATTAAGAATTAAGAAGTTGTTTGATTAGATTCTAGGATTGTGAATTGAAGAACCTAAGACACAAATCATAACACATTGGGTTAATGGGTTAGTGGGAATTAGGTTCATTAATTGGGTTAGACCTATGGTTAGATTAAAGATGGACTTAATTAGAGAATTGACTAAATCTAATCAATTGTTGTCTTAGATTAGATCAAGGATTCTCTAGATCAATTACAATAGTTGTAGTTGGTCAAGTCCATGTCTTTAACAAGAACCAAATGGACTTGATTCTTGACTAAGCGGTCTAGCACGAACTGTTAGGTTGATCTAATCAAAACTAATTAAACCAGTTGGTGTCTAAGGTAAACCAGATCGGTGGTTTTTAATTGGGAGCCCGCTTACCTGGCCATTCATGATGGTGTCTAAGGCAAGCTTTGGCAGACCCTCCCACTGATCGAACTTACCTGGTCTCTTGGTAAAATTATGTTTTGATCGGATCACTTGACTATTCGAGCTGACCCGTGTCAGCTAGGTAAATCAGTGTGACTGATTTAGGTGCTCCTAGACCAGCCCTTTTAATGGTCTCCCTTAAGCTGACTTGGTGAAGCCAGTGGGAGGATCATGATAAGCTGGTTCATCTGACCTCATCCTCTATATTATTTAAATCCTCTAAAATTATTAGGTCCTTAAAATGACAAAGTTATAGAGATAACTAAGTCATAGCCTCCCATTAAGGTGTTTGATAATGAGTCCATGAACTCAATAATCATTGCAGACCCAAAGGCCTGGTGCTTGTTGACTAATGGAATTATCACTCATCATATGACGACTTGGAAGTATCTCTCTAATGGTGGTTAGGTGAGCCAACCAAAGTTGGGCTTAATCATTCGTTGGTTAGATACACCAAGTATGATCATGTTAATGGTTGGACCTAACTGGATCCTTACAGTGGAGGCCAAAGCCTACTGATTAGGTTTCTGGGGCAAAATTAAAATTACTAGAAATTGTTTAGAGAAACAATTGGTTATGAACCTACCCTTAGATGTACATGGGTTGGCCAACCAAAGTTGGGCTTGTGTGCAGTCTAAGTGGATTCTAGTACCCGCTAAGGAATTAGGATAATTCCTCGAATTGGAGGTAGAGGCTACCAATTCGAATAAAATAGTGGGAGAAACCTTTTGATTAAAGTCCAAATCTTTAGATTTAATGAATCAATTACTAATTAGGTTATGGTTCTCCTTTGTGCAAATATGGCCACTTCCCTAACGCTCCGATCATTGTTGGACAATGATAAGTTGTGGGACCCAACTTCGGTAGCTGGTACCGAAAGTTGAAGATAGTCCTGGAGCATGAACGGATCCTATATGTGATAATAGATCCTGCACCTGAGGAGCCAGCTGTCAATGCACGTGGAACAATCAGAGACACTTACCAGAAGTGGCTCAGTGATCGGACCACGGTGCGCTGTATCATGCTGGCTATCATGAGCGACGAGTTCAGTCGCAGATTCGAGACGGCTCAGCCAAAAGACAAGCTTCAAGTGTTGGAGGATGCCTTTGGCACACCCGATGACGTAGAGAGGCACAAGACTAGTTGTGCCATCTTCAACGCCAAAATGCGGGATGATGCCTCTATCACTGATCATGTATTGTACATGATCGAGCTGATGGAACGATTGAGCAAGCTCGGCTTTCCCTTGCATGAGCAGCCTGAGAAAGATGCAATACTGAACTCGCTGCCCAAGTCTTATCTCCCATTCCTCACTCATTATAGAATGACAAAGCCTGAAGAGAACTACCATGGGTTACTGGGGTTGCTTCAGAACTTTGAGAAGGATCACCAACTTCACAAGGAGTTGGTGAACTTAGTGGGAGGTTCGTCTTCTGGTTCTCGACCCTTTGAGAAAGGAAAGAAGAACAAGAAGAAGAAACTGAAGAAGGTGCAAGTTCAGGCTGGGACATCAATGCAGAGCCAGACCAAAAAGATCAAGCCCGATAAGAGTCTATTCTACTGGCAAGCACCCTAGATTAGATAGTGTGTCAGATATCTACTTTTGGCACTGTAGGCTAGGTCATATAAACAAGAACAGAATAAACAGGTTGACTCAAGAGGAAATCCTCGAAGTCAGTGATTGTGAATCACTTCCGACCTGTGAGTCCTGTCTTCTTGGTAAAATGATCAAATCACCTTTTATTGGAAAAGGTGAGAGAGCTACTGAGCTCTTGGGCCTAATACATACTGATGTATGCGGGCCCATGAGCACAAGTGCTAGAGGTGGATATTTCTACTTCATAACTTTCACGGATGACCTATCCAGATATGGATATGTCTATCTGATGAAATATAAATCGAATTCATTTGAAATATTCAAATAATTCCGAAGTGAAGTAGAAAAATAAACTGGGAAGAGAATTAAAACTCTTTGATCTGATCGAGGAGGAGAATACCTTTCTAGTGAGTTTCTCACATATCTAGGAGAGAATGGGATTCTCTCCCAATGGACTCCTCCAGGAACACCACAGCATAATGGTGTGTCTGAAAGGAGGAATCGGACTCTGTTAGACATGGTCCGATCCATGATGGGTTTTGCTAGCTTGCCGATATCCTTTTGGGGATATGCACTCGAATCGGCCTATTATCTATTAAATAAGATTTCAAGTAAGTTTGTAATTAAGACTCCATATGAGATATGGACGGGACGTAAGCCAGCACTTTCACACCTTAGGGTCTGGGGGTGCCCGACCTATGTCAAACGATTAGTCACAGACAAACTTGGACCTAGATCTGACAAATGCTCATTCATAGGGTACCCCAAAGAGACAAAAGGATATTTTTTCTACCATGCTGATGAACAAAAGGTGTTCGTCAGCCTTAAGGCAATCTTTTTAGAAAAGGAGTTCCTTGGTGAAGGAACCGTTGCCTCTAAGATTGAACTTGATGAAGTTCAACAGGTAGAAGGACCGACACCAATAGCTGAACCTGAGTCTAATATGATTAGATCATATCTGGAGCCCAGTGTACCTGCACCATTAAGGTGATCCGGTAGAGTACCGCATCAACCGGACAGATACTACGGTTTCTTGGTCCGAAACGGTGATCCCATCGAACTTGATGAGAATAATGAGGATCCGATCACCTATATGGATGCAATGCAGAGATCTGATTCTAAGAAATGGCTTGAAGCCATGAAATTCAAAATGGAGTCCATGAAGGTCAATGATGTATGGACATTGGTTGACCCACCTGAAGGGGTTAAACCCATTGGGTGTAAATGGGTCTTCAAAAGGAAGAGGGGCGCAGACGGAAAGGTGGAGACCTATAAAGCCCGTCTGGTAGCCAAGGGGTATCATCAACGTTATGGTATTGACTATGATGAGATATTTTCCCCTGTGGCAATGCTCAAATCTATTCGGATAATGCTTGCAATAGCTGCCCATCTAGATTATGAGATCTGGCAGATGGATGTAAAGACAGCTTTCCTAAATGGAGAGCTGACCGAAGAGGTGTATATGATACAACCTGAGGGGTTTACATCCACAGATGAGTCCAAGGTGTGCAAGCTTCAGAGATCCATTTATGGATTGAAGCAAGCTTCTCGGAGTTGGAACATACGTTTTGATAAGGTGATCAAAACGTATGGCTTCATTAAGAATGGAGAAGAGCCCTGCATCTATAAATGGGCAAATGGTCCAGTTGTGGTATTCCTTGTCTTGTACATGGATGACATTCTCTTAATCGGGAATGACATCCACGCACTACATGGAATAAAAGTTTGGTTGTCATCACAGTTCTCCATGAAGGACTTGGGTGAAGCATCCTACATCCTAGGGATGAAGATCTATAGGGATAGATCTAAAAGGATGCTTGGGTTATCCCAGTCCATGTACATAGACACTGTGCTGAAGAGGTTCAGCATGGAGAATTCCAAGAAGGGCTATCTACCGATAGGCCATGGAATTTCTCTCTCTAAGAAGGATTGTCCGACAACTCCTGAAGAGAGAGAGCGTATGAGTAGAGTCCCATATGCTTCAGCCGTGGGATCTATCATGTACGCCATGACATGTACAAAACCAGATGTGGCATACTCACTAGGAGTAGTGAGTAGATACCAATCTGATCCTGGAGAAGATCACTGAAAGTGGTTAAAGCCATCCTTAAGTATTTGAGAAATACTAAGAACCAATGGTTGGTTTATGGCGAGTCAGATCTGAAACTTGTGGGGTTCACAGACTCTAGCTTTCAATCTGACCATGATGACAGCAGGAGCGTGTCGGGTTATATCTTTGCTCTGAATGGTGGAGCCATCTGCTGGAAGAGTTCCAAGCAGCATACTGTAGCAGACTCTGTTTAGCAGAGTACATCGCAGCATCGGATGTCGTGAAAGAAGCTAAGAAAATCCATCACTGAGCTCGGAGTAGCACCCTCCCTCGATGGTCCAGTCTTGCTCTACTGCGACAGCACTGGTGCCATAGCTCAGGTGAAGGAACCCAAAGCACATCAGCGGACGAAGCACATCTTGCACCACTTCCACCTGGTCCGAGAGATCGTGGATCGAGGTGATATCGACTTTCAGAAGATCGACGGAAAGGAGAACCTAGCCGACCCCTTCACTAAAGCCCTGGCAATAAAGGAGTTCGACAACCACAAGTTGAAGATGGGTATTAGATACTGTGCCGAGTGGCTTTAGGACAAGTGGGAGTTGTTGGGAAATGTGTCCCAAAAAGCCAATCGTCAAGCTGTTGACGGTTGAGCAACCAAGTATTGTAATTGATTTGTTAATAAATAAAATATATTTGGCATTTTCATCATAAGCTTTCATCTTCTAATGAACTCCGTTGTTATGATGAAGTCCTTAGGACTATTTAGATTCGATAAAGAGAGAATTTATCAATTAGTCCTTAAAACAGTTCACGACCAAATGATAGGCTGTTAATAAGGACAACAGCTTCTATCGAGCATAGGTCGCTGTAGGCCATATGGGTTGGTTGTCCTCTTAACCAAGGAGTGTGGAGACACTGGTATGGCATACAGGTGAGATGTAAGGGTACATCATCATTGAACGTGACCAACTCCAGAGTATTTGCTGTCGAGAATGTCTCTGATGGGATATAGGTATAAGTATCCCTTAGACCTGAGATCGTCTCAGTGACTTGCAAGCAACTCACTGTGCTTTGGTACTGGACTAACTAAATTTTTAATTCAGAGACGGAAGGCTTCTGGGCACAGTCAAGTACTTGTGAAGTTAGAGTGTGATCGAGATGGGATTGACCACTCCAAGAGTTGGAGAAGAATGAGTCGCTGTATTTCAATTTAGCAAAATCTTGGCCAGGGTAATCCATCAGATGGATTTGATATTTTGAAATACAATGTGGACAACCTGATCAGAGTTGACAGTTAAACTCTGGAGTGTCCTATGATCATTTTGGTCAAGGGGATGAATTATATGAAAACTATATCCGCATGGGTTCTAAGGATGTTGTTCTACACATTCAACCTATCCGATCGTCGGGTACCATTGCTAGATGGTCACTTCGATTGGTATAGGAATTTGTTCCTATGCTACCAGCTTAGGTTCGGACCTATGAGGTCACACACATTAGAGTTCATGATCCGATCAGATGGTTGATCAACGATTAAGAATCATTCTAGGGTTAAATGATCAATACGATTGACATTTAACCCAGTGCAAGTGTTGCAGGAGGATCGATTAGCAATTCGATTGCTAATTGACTTAATTTGATTAAGTCAATGGGATGAGATTAAGTCTAATTAAATATGATTTAATTAGATTTATTTTGGACTTGATTGGATCAAGTCCAATTGGTTTATTGGATAAGCCAAGTGCAAGGAAAAACTAGTCCTAGTTCAACTAGGACTTGGGTCAATCTAATTTCTAATTTGATTAAAAAATTAAATCAGATTTAAATCTAATTTAATCTGATTAAATTAGGTTCTTAATTAGGTTAAGACCTATTTTAATTAGGTTGATCTAATTTTGATTTGATTTGGTTTGGGAAACCAAATTAAAACAATTCATGAGACAGAATCCTAATAGGACTAGGATTCCACCTTGCGCCACATAAGCCTTCTCCACGCCCTCTCTCTTAATTCAACGCCAATCTCCACTTATTTTGTGCGACAAAAGCCCTCTCCCAGATCTCTCCCATGTTCACAAAAGGTCTCTTCTCTTCTTTCTTACATGGAAGGTGGTTTGGATCAAATCTAAAAGGAATAAGTTTGGATTTTGAATTCTATGAGATAGAGTTTTAGAAATCCAAAACTCTTTCAATTTATCCAATTTTTTTTTAAAATTTTTGTGGCCTTTAGGGTTTACATTGTACACCATTTGCTGGTGATCCATGCACGAAAATATGAAGGAGGTGCTCAAGAGTTGGGCGTCCCTTAACTTGCCATGTTTGGATAAGCCTTGACTAGGTGTTTGACCTAGACAAGGACTCTATCATATCTCTCTATATAAGATGAGTTTCTTCATGAAATTTTAGGAGGAGATAGATTTTTGAGAGACCTTTGTGTCATCCAAAAATAAGAGAGAAATTCCTTTGGGTCGTAGAGATATAAAAGACACAAGTTTGGGTGTCTAGAGAGAAAAACGTGAAGAAGAAGAGGGTCTTCTTCTAGGGTTTTTATTTTCATATCTTTCCTCCTTCCATCTTGAGTTTCCTGAGAGTGTCTCAGATCTGAAACTCCTCCTTCTACTTTCCATCTTTGGAAGAGTCCAAATCAAGAAGAAGGAGGCACCTGATCAACCATCAAAGAAGGATCAGCGCAGTACTAGCATACTGTGCTGATTTCCTGAAGCTGGACTTCTGATCGAGATTCATGGGTTCGTGTGGATGACTCCTAGAGGCCGGACGCGTGTGCGGCTTGCAACATCATCCTCAAGCCCAGATCAGCAAGGTTAGAACGTCTAACTTGCAAGGTAATAGATCTGATCTATTGTTTAATACATACATTAGATATAACTAGTATAGAAACATGTTGATATGATCAACATGTAGTTCATACTATATTTATATATATTTTAATTTTTAATTTAATGCTATGTAATAATATTGTAATAGGATCTTAGATCTAGAGATTTTTTTATTTTAAAAAATAAATTTTGATTTATTTTAGTCTTCCACTGTATGATCTTGAAAAAGTTTCAAGATCTAACCCTGAAACCCTAAATCTGGTTCCTACAGATCTCTACCTCCATCCTGTCAGAAGACCCTCGAGACCCATAGTCGAGAGGATTTCCTGGACCGGAGGCTTCAGGAGATGAACCGGTGGATCGAGGAACTCCGCCACACTCCCCCCACTTATGGTGAGGATATTTGTACTGACCCTCCCTTTTCTCAAATGATCATGCAGGAACCGATCCCGTCAAACTTCAAGCTCCTTCAATTCGAAAGCTACGACGGAATTTTGGACCTGGTTGACCACCTGGAGGCCTTCCAGACAATGATGCTGCTTCATGGTGTGCCCGACGCCATTCTATGCCGAGCCTTCCCATCCACCTTGAAGGGAGCGGTGAGAAACTGATACTCGGTGCTGAAGTCGGGTACCATCTTTTCCTTTGATCAGATGAGCCACCAATTTATGGCCCATTTTGTCAGCAGCTGGCATCCCCGGAAGGGCTCGAAGTCCCTCATCAACATCAAGCAGAGGGAGGGGGAGTCCATTCAGGCCTACATCAATCGTTTCAATATCGCCGTGCTGGAGGTCCGAAACTTGGACCAGTCGGTAGCGATGGCCGCTCTGAAGGGCAGCCTTCAGAAGAATGACCTTTTGTTCTTCCTGGAGAAGAAGTACCCCAGGAATTTTGCTGACCTATTGGCTCGGACCGAAGGGTACGTCCGAGCAGAAGAAGCCTTTAAAATGAAGGATGAGGAGACCACGAGAGAGCGGCAGACAGGAGACTCGAGTAAGCCCACAGTCGAAAAAGGGCCGAGAGAAGCTCGGCCATGTTCTCGAACTCCTCTCGGGCACAAGCATGTCCAGACTCCTCTCCGGGTACACAGGCAGGGAAGCCCGGATCGTCGGGCTCGGTGGGGTTCTCCCTCAGAAAAATTCTGCGACTATGCCTCCCTCAACGCGTCGAAAACCCAGATGCTGATGGAGGTCAGAGAGCTGCTCCCTAGGCCAGAGAGGATGCGCACGCACCCAGGGAAGCGCAATCCTAACAAGTTCTGCCTCTACCATCGCGACCACGGCCATGACATGGAGGAATGCATCCAGCTCTAAGATGAGATCGAGGAGCTCATCCGATGAGGTCGGCTCGACAGATTCATTCGACGTCGGCCTGAGGGTAGAGAAGATCGGCCAAGGGCCCTACCGCAGCCTGAGCTGTCAAGGAGGGAAGAGCAGCCAGAAGATCGGCCTCCAATCGGAATCATCAACTCCGTCTCTGGAGGACCTCGACAGGGAGCAGACCTTCCACAGCGCTAGGATTTGAAAATTTGCAAATGTATAACGAACGACTCTATTTTAAATCAAGATTCCTTTCAGATCTACACATCTTTTCCTTCTTGGCACGGACTTGTAACGACAGGGGATGACCCCTTCGGGCAACAAAAATAAACCCTAATGTGGGCAAAGTCGAAGGCTCGGTTACCCTTAGACCGAATGGGGGGAGAGGCCAAACAGTGCCCATATGCGCCCCCACAGCCATGTTAGGGACAGGAGGAGAACCTCACCCTAACATGAGCAAAGTCGAAGGCCCAGTTCTCCTTAGACCGGATGGGGGGAGAGGCCCTGCAACGCCCACATGTGCCCCCACAGCCATGTTAGGGACAGGAGGAAAACCTCGCCCTAACATGAGCAAAGTCGAAGGCCTGATTCCTCTTAGACCGGATGGGGGGAGAGGCCAAATAGCACCCACATGCACCCCCACAGCCATGTTAGGGACAGGAGGAGAACCTCGCCCTAACATGAGCAAAGTCAAAGGCCCGATTCTCCTTAGACCGAATGGGGGGAGAGGCCCTGCAACACCCACATGTGCCCCCACAGCCATGTTAGGGACAGGAGGAGAACCTCGCCCTAACATGAGCAAAGTCGAAGGCCCGGTTACACTCAGATCGGATGGGAGGAGAGGCCATACAGTGCCCATATGTACCCTCACAGTCCCGTTAGGAATAGAAGGAGAACCTCATCCTAACCTGAGCTAAAACCGACCACATCAAAAATAGGGGAAGAACCTCGTCGCGACGCCGACTAAGGTCTGACCGTTCGAGACCCGGTAAGAAAAAGAAAACTTTCGCGACAACCCCTCTACGCCACTGCAACCTCCTACCCCAACGAAAAATAGAGGCCGAACTACATTAAAAGCACAAAGGATCTCGTCTCTATGAAGAGGGAGGAAGAGAAGTAAGATCTACGGTCGCAAACGAAAGGCAAACTGACATGGCGATAATTAGAAACCTCCGAGTGGTGTCGACGTCGAACCAGAAACTCGGCAATGATGACCTAATGCACAGATGAACAAGGAACCCTCAAACAATATCGACATCACGTGGGACAAAAATGAAAGAAGTCCGACGCACGACAGTTCAACACGACATATGGGTAAGATAGCAAATACCTTTTCATTTCATTAGCAAAACATGCATTACAGAGCCTTTGAGGCTGAAGAAGAAAGATGACAAGAAAAGCAAACCGATGCAGTGACGCCCAAGAACCCCCAGACGACATCGGCATCAAAAAGAAAAAGAAAAGCTACAACACCAACAAACAAACAAGCTGCAAAAGGAGACATATAGAAGGATGAAAGACAAAAAGAGCCCTAAGGGGGCCCGTCTTCCTCCGACCTCGAACTTTCGGCTTCGACCGTCGTCAGGGAACGCCTTAAACTTTCAACTTCTGCTTCCAATTCCCTCTCTCTCATTAGTATCTCCATGTATCTTCGATGAAATCGCTGGCTTTCGTTCTCCGCCTCTCGACGCCTTTTTCTCAGGACCTCGAATTCTGCCTCTGCATCCTTGACGGCATGCTGCTCGCATACCAGCTAGATCTTCAATTGCTGCAGCTCGGCCTTCCCCTCCCCAAGGGCGACAGATAGCTCTTCTACAGTTCTTCTCAGGGATTGGAGTTCGTCGAAATTCAGAGCGGGAGCAAACTGAGCCCCTTCAACTAGCTGCCTTTGAAGGCGGGCAACCTCGTCGGTCGCCATCCCGAGCCTCCCCTTGTATTCGTCCACCTGCTTGCGCCAACCGGCCCGGTATGCGTCATAGCTCGCCTCGGCATCCTGGAGCTGTTGCTAAAGGTCGAAGACCTTCTTCGACCATTTTTGATCGCTGTCGGCCCGAGTCAAAAGCCGGGATGAGTTTCCTTCCAACTGGCTAATCCTCTCCTGTGCAGCCGACAGCTCCACTCTGAGAGAATTGATTTTGGCAGCTTGAGTCCAAGATCGATCGCTGGCACACTTCTTGTGTTCCTCGAGCTCCTTCTCGAAGTTTGCCTTTCTCCAGCTGTACTCCATGATCCCCTTCACGTGGAGGTTCCAGAAGCGGGTGGCCTCTGCGGTGGCTTCAGAGTGGCTCTCCCTCAACCTGCGAAGCTCGCCTTCCATTTTTTTTTGACCTTTTTATCAAATGAAGAACTTCCTTCTTCAGACGCTGGATCATGGACTTCAGTGGAATCCCCTGTGGCAGGGGAAGCGCTTCGACAGGACACTGCCATCGAGAGACAAAAGCATCAAGGTGCATCTCATTGCAGAAAGAAAAACAAAAAAGGAGGAGGAAGGAAGAGTGGAGAAGCCCTCCATAAGGAGAAATTCAACTTTATTGATTGAATATTTTTTAAAGACAAAAAGGAGAAGAAAAATTGTAGTAAAAAAAAATACAAAGTCAGAGATCTCAGACCTCTGGAGTAGGGGCTGGGGAGCTTGGTGTCCCCGGAAGAGGAGCTGCGGTGGCAGTAGCAGTGGGAGAGGGACCGGCTTCATCTTCAGACGCCTCTCCCAAGAAGCTGAGGTCGAGCTCGAAAAATCTCTGAACCACCTTCTCCTGACAAAGCTCGAATCCTTTAATGAAGGCCTCTTGGCCAAACTTGACGTTCAGGTCCCTCATCTCCGCAGAGGCCTTGAACTCCTCCACCGCCAGAACCCTGACCTCCGAGATCAGGACCGAGATCTGCTCTGCCAAATTGGCGACCTCAGCCTCCGTCTTCCTCGCCGTCTCCTTCGAGGTCTGCTTCTCTTGCTCCAGGGCCTACTTTTCTTTCTCCAGGGCGTCTTGGAGGTTGGCTACCTCAGCAACCTTTTCTTGGAGGCGGGCGACTTCGGTCCGACGATGCTCCTCCGCCTGGATGGCATCCCTTCTCGCCCGATTCGTCGTCTCGATGTTGGCGAGGAGCTGGTGCCCGATCTGCAAGGGCGGCCAGGAGGTCAGAATAAGAGTTGGAGAATTAATTAAACAAAGGTGCGAAAGGAAGGAGGAAGGTGAATCTGTTTACCTCGAGAAAGGACCCTAGGGAGTCCCAAACCCACTGTTCGGGATCGGCACGATCAATCCTCTCGACGACCTCGGACAGGATGCAGTCGTCAATCAACCGCTTTATCAAGTCCCTGTCATTGAAGGGATTCTCCTCCGGCTCTTCTTCGAAACCGTGGGATTCTTCGATGGCGGCCCAGTGGCTACTCACCCTGCGGGCCACCGACTTCCTTCTCCTCCCCCTCTCGGCCCCAGGCACCACCTCGATGCGGTCCCCTGAGGTGGGAACCTCAGCGGGAGAGCTCCTTAAAGAGGCCCGAGGAGCTAGGGGCTCAGCATCTGAAGGAACGTCGACCGCGGGGGCCGCCAGGATAGGCGCGGCCGAGCTCGTCTCCTCTGTTCTGGCCTTCTTTGCTGATCCGGAGGCCGCGGCGCCTTTTCTCTTGTGGGCCTTGAAGCCCCTGGCAAGCATCCGTGCCGCTTCGGCGTCCATTCCTAAAAAAAAAAAAAAAGAAAAAAAGAAGGTCAGTGATGGGGTGAAAGAGGAAGAAGCGACATGCAAAAAAAAAAAAACAAAAAAAAGAGAAAAAAAGAGAAGAAGAAAAAGAGAGAGAGAAGAAGAGCGGGAGAAGAGAAAAGGAAAGGAAAGATGGGATACTCGCACGATCCTGGGGGCTCAAGCCAATGTTGAACAAGAACTGCTCCTTCAGAAGGTTGGGAAGGGAAGGAGCGGAATAGCCAAGAAGCTTCCGGGAGGCCTGAAGGTCGTCCTCCCCCAGGCTAGGAGCCCGACGGACAGAGTCCCTCAGAGAGCCCCAAGGGGGCAATCCCAGCCTCAAAGTCAGGCAGTGGACGAAGAGGTACTTCCCCTTCCAATTGTGGATTGAAGAGGGAGCACCTTTCAGCAACCCTTTCTTGCCAAACTGGAGGGAGAAATACCACCAGTCCTTTGTCAAGGGGTGACGCTTGAAGGTGTAGAAATACCTAAACAAAGAAAGGGATGGCTTAACCTCGACTACATGACAAAGGGAGAGGAACCCTATCAAAAATCTAAAGGAGTTCGGCGCAACTGAAGCTAAAGAAATGTCTAAAAAATGGAAAAGGATGACGACAAAGGGCGGAAGCGAAAGCCGGAGTCCGGCACGGAAGGCCTCCTGATACAGGCAGAAGTGGCCAGGAGGAGGGGTGCTAGCCCAGTCAGCGAGATCAGGAAGCTCCAGATCGTACTCCGAAGGAACTCCGTACTGAACCCTTATCAGTAGGAGTTCATCCGGAGTCAGAGAGCAGGGAATGGCACCCGGTACAAAAGCCGGGCGAGGCCCAGCCCCAGATGTGGGTTCGTCTACAATGTGGGGGTCCTGGGGGGCTGAGCCGGACGAACTCCCGAAACTGCTAGAGGCAGAGGTGCTGGAAGATATTTCAAATAAGGACCCTAAAAATCCTAGAGAAATCGGGCAGGACAAGAGGCAAAAGGTTTGCGGGGAACCGAACCAAAAGAAGGCGACAGGAGAAAGATGGAGGAAAAGGGGCACCCGAGTGGCAAGAAGAGGAACGAAAGTTTCGGGACTAACCTAAATCGCTCCGAAGGATGCAGAAGGTGCGAGGGTAGGGATGACTCGAAGCACGCCTAGGGCCAAGGAAGACGCCAAGGAGGGTCAGCGCTCTCGAAGAGAAGGCGAACATCGATAGAACCTTCAGGCGAAATAGGGCCCCTAAAGGCGGAAGAGAGGGTTTAAATAGACCCTGGGATCCGGCGCCATAATGATCGCGAATCCCCCCAGGCCGACCCGCGCTCGCCACGTGTCCCACTCACCACGACAGGCGGCTAAAAGTGGCTGACAGCTGACAGAGCCATTACTGCACCGTACCTGAGCCAACGCTCCAGCGAAAATTTTGAAAGGTCCCTTCGGATCGCCCCGATTCGAAAAGACTGCAGCACGCGCGCATTAAATGCCAGAATATCAGAGGACGATCGTGCACGGGATTCAAGGGGACAACTTCGGCTGTGAAAATTTCTTTATACTTCATTCGAAACTCAAACTCGAAAGTAGGGAGACTGATGTTGGGTATAAAATACCTCCCAGCCAAAGTTCATGATAGGGGCGACCCTCCGGGGATCCTACAGATGTCAGACCTCCGACGACACCTCGCCGAACCTCTCTGGCGGTCGAGCCTCCGCAACATTCCCAAGTTCTGCCGACGGATGAACCCCCACCAACGTCGACCGGACTCACCACGACGGACGGATTCCACCCAAGTTCGACGGTGCTCGACCACCTGCTGGAAGACTTCGTCCGAACTCCTATGGGAGTCGGACTTCGTCCCCGACTTCAACTGCTGGTAAACTTCGTCCGGACTCCTAAGGGAGCCGGACTCCGCCCCTGACTTTAATTGCAGGTAGACTTCGTCCGGACTCCCACGGGAGCCAGATCTCATCTCCGACTCCGGCCGCAGGAAGACTTCGTCCGGACTCCTACGGGAGCTGGGCTTCATCCCCGACCTCAACTGCTGGAAGGCTTTGCCCGGACTCCTACGGGAGCCGAGCTCTGTCCCCGACCTCAACTGCTGGTAAACTTCGTCCGGACTCCTAAGGGAGCCGGACTTCACCCCTGACTTTAATTGCAGGTAGAATTCACCCGGACTCCTACAGGAGCCAGATCTCGTCTCCGACTCCGACCGCAGGAAGACTTCGTCCGAACTCCTATGGGAGCCAGACTTCGTCCCCGACCTCAATTGCTGGAAGGCTTCGCCCGGACTACTACGGGAGCCGGGCTCCGTCCCCGACCTCAACTGCTGGTAAACTTCGTCCGGACTCCTAAGGGAGCCGGACTTCGCTCCTGACTTTAATTGCAGGTAGACTTCACCCGGACTCCAATGGGAGCCAGATCTCGTCTCCGACTCCAGCCACAGGAAGACTTCGTCCGAACTCCTACGGGAGCCGAACTTCATCCCCGACCTCAACTGCTGGAAGGCTTCGCTCGGACTCCTACGGGAGCCGGGCTCCGTCCCTGACCTTAATTGCTGGTAAACTTCGTCTGGACCCCTAAGGGAGCCAGACTTTGCCCCTGACTTTAATTGCAGGTAGACTTCGCCCGGACTCCTACAGGAGCCAGATCTCATCTCCGACTCCGGCCGCAGGAAGACTTCATCCGGACTCCTACGGGAGCCGGACTTCGTCCCCGACCTCAACTGCTGGAAGGCTTCTCCCGGACTCCTATGGGAGCCGGGCTCCATCCCCGACCTCAATTGCTGGTAAACTTCGTTCGAACTCCTAAGGGAGCCGGACTTCACCCCTGACTTTAATTGCTGGTAGACTTCGCCCGGACTCCTACAGGAGCCAGATCTCGTCTCCGACTCCGATCGCAGGAAGATTTCATCCGAACTCCTATGGGAGCCAGACTTCATCCCCGACCTCAACTGCTGGAAGGCTTCGCCCAGACTCCTACGGGAGTCGGGCTCCGTCCCCGACCTCAATTGCTGGTAAACTTCATCCGGACTCCTAAGGGAGCCGGACTTTGCCCCTGACTTTAATTGCAAGTAGACTTCGCCCAGACTCCTACAGGAGCCAGATCTCGTCTCCGACTCCGACTACGGGAAGACTCCGTCCAGACTCCCATGGGAGCCGGACCTCATCCCTGACTTCAACTGTAGGAAGACTTCATCCGGACTCCTACAGGAGCCGGACTCCAAGCTCCTCTCAGATGGGTGGCTAGCCACCTCTCTCCGCCAGACACTCCAGTCGAACTTCGGCCAACAGGCCTGGACCCCCTGGCAGGCTGCAGTAACGGCCACGACTCTGCTCCACTTCCTGCAACAGATTTCATGTGGCTCCATCACTCCCTGACAGGCCGCAGTAACGGCCACGACTCTGCTCCACTTCCTGCGACGGATTTCATGCGGCTCCATCACTCCCTGGCAAACCCCAATAATGGCCACGATTCTATTCCACTTCCTGCGACAGATACCACACGGTTCCTCCACCCTCTGGCAAGTCACGACAATGGATGCCGCTCCACTCTCCGCAACAGACTCCACGTGGCATGTCTCGGTGACGGCCACGATCTCACTCCACTACTCTTCGCAACAAACTCCTCCTGACCCTAGGCAGCCCACTGCCAGACGGTTACGGACATCGCTATCAGTCTGTTGCCCCCTCCGCTTATAAAAGGGGGACCCAGATACGTTATTCTCTAAGCTCTATTTTCTATCCCAAAACTCTACTAAAATTTTTGTTCGAGCACTCTATTCTTATTGATGCAGAGAACTGACTTGAGCGTCGGAGGGTCTTGCCGGAGCAACCCCAACTCCGGTTTAGACTTTTTTTGCAGGTCCCGGCGGCGACCGCGACTCCCTCGACTCCAGCTTCTCCGGCGCAGGCGAATTTTTGCACCAACAGTAATCTAATTACATGATCTAATTTGATTTACCCATGACCAATCCTTCATGCACAAACACTAATTTCATATCTTAAATCTAAATTTTTATATCTAAATTTTTTGCATGAAAAGTATGTTTTGATCTCAAAATAATTTTAGATCATATATATAAATATATATCATATACATGAATAAGTTTAGATCATAGAAATAAATTTCAGCCCTAAACTTGCTTTCATATGTCATATATACGAATCAAAATAGATTTCAAAATTTTTTGTAGATCTAAACAATAAAACATATATCACATATATGTTGAAAAATCAGATCTAAAATTTTTTTTAATTAAAAATTTTAACATCATTCTAGGACAACCATTCAGCATAACAAGTTATGCTAGGGCAACTTTATATCAGAACGACATCAAAAACTTTCATATCTAAATTCTAATCTCATGCATATGATGTGGCTCTGATACCACTATTGGAGTTTCATGATTTCATGCATGAAAAATTTTTTCAAAATGAGTATGCAGTAGAATTTAAAAATTTCAGATTAAATCTAATTTAATCTAAGCATGCATAAGATCAAATCTTAAAACCATAAATAGGATCATCATATGTGAGATAAGATTCAGATATAGAAATCAAATAAAAAAAAATAAATAGAGAACGTACCTTGGCATGGATCGATCTTCACCGTAAACTGATGATCATGGATGTCTTCCAAAGGTTCTTTATAGCCGCACAAGCATATGACCACTATGGATATCCACATGAGATTCTGATCTGATCAGAAATTTTTTAATCTCATCGAGGTGCTAGCTCCCTTACAGCGATCGTATTTTGATGGTTGAAAATCTTCTTTTTTCTCAAAATACTCTTAGAGAAGAAGTAGTAAGAGGATGTTGATCTCTATGCTAGAGATCGTGAGAAGAACCTTTTCTTTTATTTTCTTACTAAAACTCATGCACCAAATCTCTACACTAGAGATGTAAGAATTTTGTTCAACTTTTGAACAAACAGGAGAGGAGAAACCCACATCCAAACATAGATAAAAGAGAGGAGAGGAGATGTCCTAACAACCAACTCTTGGTTGTTTGTAAGAAAGAAGGGATATGCATGAACTTACCTCACACCAAACACCTTCACGTTGTGGCTCTTTTCTCCCTTGATTTTTCATGCACAAAAGGCCTCTCTTTTGGGTGTCAATCTGATCTCTTCTCAGTCTCTATCCCATCCCATAAGGTGCTTGGTTTAAATAGGCAAAAGGAAATAGAGTTTGGATAGGAAACTAAGAGTTCAAAACTCTTGAGACTCTACCATAATTCATGCCGCTCACCACCAGATTTTTGTGCCAGATATCTAATGAAAATAATCAGGTTTTCCATAGAATATAACACACACAAGGAGAGGAAATATAGCATCTCAAATCTGGTTTGGGCGTGGGGCTGTTTTGGCACATGAAAGGAGAAATTTTAATCCACTTAGGAATCCTATTTAGGTGGCAGGTTTAAACCAATTTAAACCTTAACAAATCCTAATCATATTAAGATTTGATTAGATCCAAATAGATGAAAATTCAAATCTAATTTGGAGCTCAAACTATTTAGATTAGATGTCACCTAATTAGAGAAGGAGTCCTGTCCTTTTGGACTATTTCTTGGTGCTTGAGTCTAACTCAATTTGATCCTAATCTAATTAGGATTTGGTGCACCCATAAAAATGATAATTCTTAGTCTAAATAGGAACTCAAATATTTTTATTTAAATCTTAGTCTAATTAAGAATTGAGTCAAACTCAAATCTTAATTCAACAGAGACTTATCTTTCGATCTAATTCGGTTATCTTATAACCCGATTAGGATTGATCAAATCAAATTCATGTTAAATCAAATTAAATCTAATTTAATTAGACTTGATGAAAGCTCCATAGCTCAATCAAATTGAGCCAACTAGTAATTTAATTGCTAATTAACCTTTTTATAACTCACTAACTCTTTAGCGAGTTACTTATTGTAACTTTTGTATTAGATTAATCATCAATCAAATTGATAATCAAATCCTATCATGATTCATAATCGTAATTCAATGATCTGATCGGTCAAAAGTTTCTTTTGTGTGTGACCCCATAGGTTCTATTTTATCTGATAGTGACATATTTTGTGATCCCTATCACAATATCATTGAAACTCTTTTCAATGGGTTGGAACCATTCTAACTCTGCCCATCAAGGATCATCGATCACTAAGATGATGCTCGTGGGTCTCACAATCCACCAGTGATACCTAACAGTATATAGTGGCAACTCAATAAAATAAAAGATGATGAACCTCTAGATGCAGTTAACGTATGATACAGTCTCTCTATCATGAGTCCCGATCAGATGGCAGGTCATAAATGAATCATCAAATCTCATCATCAGTCATATGATAGATTCAATCAGCTTGAGTCCATATGTGATTATCATGAAACTCTTTTTCAATAATCACACTGCTATATCTATAAGCTTAAAGACTCAACTTCTTAAATCTCATAAGACTACTCCCTTCTGCTAGGGTCGATAAATCCCATCTAGGTGTACATCCTACTCCTATAGTAGACTAACTATCATCAACATCCACTACAAGGACTCATTGAGATCCATAATTATGTGTAGTCAAACTCCAGCAGCTTCACTGCGAGCAGCTGTAACACTACAGGTCAAAAGACCAGTCATACAACTACAGCATTGAGAAAGTCACTAACGAGTGAGCAGACATCTATGTGACTTCTCGTGTTGGTCACACTCAGTGCTAGTTGTTCTCTAACAATCACCTACACTCTCGCTCCAGTATCACTACACCGTGACTCTAGACCCATCTGTCTGAAGGAAGTAATCCATGCACTGGTCTATCTAGATCAATCACCATCTCCATGATGATCCTATGATCAGAAGTAATTTAAAAATTAATCATCAATGATATTTGTCTCAAATTCTCAACTCTTTGAGAATATGTGTCATCATCCAGTTAATCCCTTAGATAATTCATGGACACATAAAATATGAATGGTAATATAAACATCCATAAAGTATAAAAATATGTCATGGAAATATAATATGTATCAGTCAAGATTGGCTTCTAGAACATACATCCAATAGTCGATGCAGATTGTGCGGAAGCTGAAATAGAATGACTCCAAGGAGATAATATCATATGCATTAGTGGCAACGAGAGAGGATCCTAAAACCTATAAAGAGACTGAGGCAAGCCAAGAAGAAGATAGGTGGGTCCACGGCATGTCAGAAAAGCTGCAGTCCCTCCAAGAGAACCTGAAGCAGTGATTGGTGCAGTCATCTAGTAGAAGCAAGCCTGCAGGATGTAAGTGGGTACCCAAATTCAGGGAAGAACCTTCAACCCAAGGGGAGGCAGACGTCGCAGAGGCCTCCAAGCGAGCTCCAAGGCTGAAGGGTTTGGAATTGGTGAGAGAGCCACAACTAATGTTGTCAGGTTGCTGTGATGGTAATCAAGATTAAAGAAAATAGAGAAGATAGATACAATCAAGGTGGAGATCAACCGCGAAGAGTTGATTGATGCTCTCTTATGCAAGGAGGAGCTATCTACAATGGAAGACGCTAGCGAGAGCCTAGTGTGAGGTGGAGCTCCAGATGGAGGTGGATCAGATACGAGACAGGAGACTCGGAAGAATGAAATGCGACGTCACCAGGAGGCTACCTCAAGCAGATCTCAAGTCATGTAGGATGGAGATGGGATCGAGTGGTCTGGCTCAACTCTTACGTTTGTCCATCCATGAGTAGCAAGCATCGACCCCAGAGCATGGAGGCGAGATCATTCAGAAGTTCTTAAAGTTAGGTGGAGATCGAATGTCGAGTCGAGGTAGAGATTATTGAGATTTTAACACTTCGAATTTGACCCACAACAGTGAGAACCCAGATGTGGAGAAGTCCAACTCGAAGAGCACATCACGAGGAGCCTAAAGACGTATTTCTAATGGGGCCCATAGTGTGTGGCAAGCATGGCTCGTAGGCTTGCCCACGGGCGTGCAAGTCCCGCATCAGTATGGCCCAGGCACAAGGGCACTGGCCCTAGTGCGTGTGCGTGGCCCAGCACCGACGGGCAGCCCAGGGGGGCGCATGTGGGCATGCGGCCTAAGACGCGCATGTGCCCATGCGATGCCCATGTGGTGTGCAAGATTTGGCATAGCCCATGGTGGATCGTGTAGGATGGCGTGGTCCACACCTTCTACATGGATCGAAGAGGTGCATGGGCTGAAAATCATAGTCTATGGGTGATCTGTCATGATCCAATGGCAGGCAAGCATCATGATGGGTGATCTAATAGTTGGGAGGCTTGTTCGGGTGTGATTGGGTGGCCAGGAGCACTATTTTGCATGATCGTGCAGCAAAAAATCGAGCGAATGTGATCCAATGGTCAAAAAAGGTGTCTGACTCCTGTTGAAAGTTGGATTTCGATCTAGACCTATATTTGGGTCTATAAAATAGGCCTGACAGCCTGAGCAGATTAGTGTGCTTCTCAGCAAGGGTCTGAGAGATCGTGATCAGCTGAGAGCACCCAGGGCATCAACAGTAGCGATTGAGGAGCAGCTTGATGTGAGCAGCAAGTAGACCAATCGAGAGTGTCTCAGAATGGTCGTGGAAGTGGCCATAGGTGTAGGGGTAGAGGCTGCGGCATGATGTAGCGGCTTGCATCATAGGAAGTCGTCAGGGGCGTCGAGGACCTTGACATGACAGGCTTGTGAGAGGGTCTCCTTGGGAGATTTTGTGAGAGCTTTTGTGAGAGTGAGTGCTTCTTATTGAGAGAGAGATTTATGTATGAGAGTTGAGAGTAGGTGTTCTCCTCTTGTACTTATTTTCTTTTTTATAGGAAAGCTTGCATGCCCCATGGAGATAGACCTTGGTATAATCTATGTATTTGATTGTATTCTCATTTTATCTCTTCTTTCTTTCTAGTGCAACAAGATAGTACCAGATCCCTAACAAGGGACACTGCTCAGACGGATCCCATAAAAATTGGAAGGGCCACTACCAATGGCATTGCAATGACTACTTCTTGTGCATCACCCATGCAGGAGGTCCTGATCGATATTAAAGAAGCGGGTAGAGCAGGCATCGGAGAAGTCATCGGCCTCCCCTTCTTCAAGGTCCTCCCTCGAAGTAGGACTCGGTCTCTTCTTCCTAAAGGAGAGCTTGATCATCTTGATAGTAGGCCCCATCACTATAGAAACAACAAGTCAATTCCATGTTAGATAAGATGAAGACCAAAAGTTCAACTAAAAACAAAATAAAAAACTCGAACATACCCCGAGGAAAGGCCAAATTAAGGCCAGCATTGTAGACCACCTGTTCACCCAAGAGTTTGCTCAACTTTGGCACCTTTATGCCCATGAACTTATTGAAATCCTCCTTATCTTCAGAGAGGATGGACTTTTTCTTGTTCGGGGAATGCCTGGGGCCCCCCCAGATCCAATCAAAACCCCAAGGAAGATCGAAAGAAATGAAGAAAAATCTTCCTTTCTAATCATGAACAAAGGAAGTGAGACCCTTAATGAACTTGCATCTCTAACAAGGATTGAAATACGACCACCCCCATTGTAAGGGTGTCTCCTCTGGATCAACAATGCCCAGAAGAGGGAAGTCCTCGGTCAGATGCCGAACAAGTAACAAAAGATGACAAAAATGGCAATCATCCAAATGGAATTCAAGATGACTTGGGCCAAAAGGATCCTGTAGTCATCAAAGTGGTTGGAGGCAAAGGAATGAAGGGGCAAGTGAAGACTTGCATGGAAAGTCTCCTCGTAAAAGGTGACTCAACCCTCCAGAGACAGCGAGATGCAACCACTCTAACCCGAGACTTCGAGTCGAAAGTTGGAGGGAATATGGTACTGAGACCGAAATCCATGGAGGTTGGCTTTGGTGATGGATGACTCCTCTCTCCCAAGCCCAAAAGAATTTTGATGCCCTGACAAAGAAGCACCCATGGTAGCGAATCAAGGGATTCCCTCGAGCTCAGACCGAGGAGGAGATGACTGAGAACTCTGACCATCTCGATGGCTTTCACCCCGATCCTCTCCACTGGAAGACATTACGAGAAGATGCTAAAAGGAGGAGAAAGACAAAGCAAGCTGACACAATAAAGAAAAATGGTAAAACTCATTGAAAAGTGAAACCTTGGATGGGATGAGCTTCCCAAAAAGCCAGAGCACCTGTCAGAATCAAAGGATAGAGATGCGGCGGCAGGAAGAAGTTTTGACTGGGAAAAGAAAAATGACTGATGGCCAGGAAGATAGGGACAACAAGGAGGATAAATCCTATTTATATCGTTCTTCGATGGTCCCGATTGAAGTCTTTGTCCATTAGATGTCCACCATATGTCCCTAATCAGAGCCATCCAACCTCATAACTCTCTGATCCACCACCATCTCAATTTGACCATGTCAACCAATCTGCGCAAGACAATATCGGACTAGTTGATATTCGACATATGAAACTATTGGAGCACGATCTTGGCTCCTCCCACGGACCTTGGGTGCAGCGGAACCAGCAACGAATAGATCTGGAGTCGTCTGGACACGATTCAAGGCCCTTGACAAAATCAGCCTGGTTGCTGTCTTCTTCGTCAACTTTTCGTTCCAGATGAAGAACGCCTCTGAAACTACCTCTAAAAAATTCAAGATCTGGTACCCAACCAGATCAGACCTGGACCGAGGTCTTTCAATTTGTAGATCTTGAATCAGGATATTTTAGATAGGGAAGAAGATAGATGGAGACAGACCTCGCAGATCTGTCCTGCTGCAGCCTTTCCTGTAGATCTGTTGATGGAGATCTCACCCACGCCTCAAATGACCTCAGATAAACTTCAGATCTGAGAGGGACTTGTACCAACCTCTTTTCAAGAGATTTCAAGTCTTGGACCTGGTGTTTGAGTGCCTGCAAAAGGGGAAGAGCAGATCTGGTAGGCGGCTGCAAGGGGGAAGAGGCTAGCGCCTCCCTTCCTTTCTTTCCTTTTATGGACTGGCGGCAAGAAACCCTAGGGTTTCTTGCTCCTTGGGTGTGGAAGATGGCTGGATAGAGAGGGAGAAGAGAGAGAGACTTGGGAGAAAGAGTCTTCTATTTTTTTGGCTTAATCAAACCTATACACAGTACATGTATATATAAACACCGGGTCAAGTGACCCAAACCCAAAACTTCTTTGACCAACTCTATGGGAGATTAGGTTAACCCAAATCCATGTACACCCATGACTTGACCTAATCTCACATATCCTGGGCCTAGACCTGGCCCATAAAGAGTTGGTCCCTTGAGGCCCACATAACCTAGACCTCAAGAACCTGAAAGGCCCACAGCCTTTCAACCTAGGGCCCAACTAGTCCTAGAGCCTCCATGAAGCCCTCATGAATGATGGACCTTGGCCTTAGCCTTGGTCCCCTGGGCCTTGGGCACATCACCTGGATCACAACAATCTCCACCTTGATGTCCCAAGGCCTCAACCAGCTCCACCCTGTCCATCAACCGAATCAGCTCAACACATCTCTGAAAGCTGTCCCGTGAAAGTACCTTCGTAAGTGCATCAGCTGGGTTCTCCTTGGTGTGTACCTTTACCAGCTCCACCTCGCCATCCTCCATAAGCTTCCTGATCTGATGATATCGAATGTCGATGTGCTTTGTCCTTACATGATAGACTGAGTTCTGTGCTAATAGAAGTGCACTCTGGCTGTCACAGTGCACTCTAATGGCCTCCTGAGTAAGGCCCATCTCCGTCAACAAATCCTTCAGCCAAATTGCCTCCTTAGCTGCTTCTGTCAGCCCGATGTACTCTGCCTCTGTAGTGGATAGGGCCGTGATAGGCTGCAGACTCAATCTCCAAGAAATAGGACCTTCATACAAGCTAAAGATGAAGCCTGTCGTAGACCTCCGGGTATCTACATCTCCATCGAAGTCTGCATCTACATAACCGCCAATCAACCCCTGAGCCTCCCTGGACATGTCAGAGTATCCCACTGCACCTCCTCGCTGTCCGTAGCAGATGCCAACTCCAACTGAACCCATCAGGTATCTGAATATCTACTTCAGAGCTCTCCAGTGCTCTCTGCCAGACTGTGCCATGAACCTGCTAACCTGACTCACTGCATGAGTGATTCTGGCCTACAACAAACCATCGCATACATCAAGCTCCCAACTCCTGAAGCATAAGGGACCTTCTCCATCTCCTGAGCCTCCACCTCAGTCTGTGGCACCATGGTCTTCGAGAGTCTGAAGTGACCGGCAAGTGGCAGCTCCGCCAGCTTTGCTCCCTTCATCCCGAACCTCTTTAAGACCTTCTGTATGTAGCCCCCCTGAGATAGATGCAGCACCCTCCGAGCTCGGTCTCTGAAAATCTCCATGCCTAGGATCTTCCTTGCAGGGCCCAAATCCTTCATCTCAAACTCCCGAGATAAGGATGCCTTCAGATCCTGCACAACCTTTCTACTCTTGCATGCTATAAGCATGTCATCCATGTACAAGAGTAGGAACAACCTAGAACCATCCTCAAGAGACTGAACATAAACATAGGGATCAAACTCACACCTGGAACGTCCAATACTGCGCACATAGGAGTCGAACCGCTAGTACCATTGCCTCGATGACTGTTTCAGCCCGTACAACGACTTCTGCAACAGACAAACCTTTCCCTCTAATCCTGGATCCCTGAAATCAAGTGGCTGCTCCATGTAAATCCTCTCCTCCAAATGCCCATGAAGGAACGCCGTCTTGACATCCATCTGCTCCAGCTCTAAATCCTGAGCTGCTACAATGCTCAGTAATACTATGATGGAAGTGTGTCTGACGACGGGAGAGAAGACCTCGCTGAAGTCGATGCCTTCCTTCTGGGAGTATCCCTTGGCCACTAATCTCGCCTTGAATCTGATACCTCCCTACTCTAAAGGCCCTTCCTTGCGACTGTAGACCCATTTGCAGCCAATGGGCCTCTTCCTCTGTGGCAACTGCATCAATCGTCACGTCTGGTTCTTGTGGAGAGACTGCATCTCCTCGGATATTGCCTGGACCCACCGCTCTCTGTCCTGGCTCTCAATAGCCTCCTGATACATGTATGAGTCTCCATTCACTGTCACCAGGGCATATGACAGCATCTCCTCGAAGCCATATCGGTCCGGTTGCCTGATGGTCCTCTTGGGCTTGTGTAGGGCAACACCGATATCAGTCTTCAATCCAGCTCACTCCTGCTGGACCTCTCCACCTCGATCATCCGTCCGAGTCCTCTCCACCTGTGGAGACACCTTAGGTAGGTTCTCCACCTGAATGTCATATCTTCCCGTAGTACCTGCAAGAGGCAAAATAAAAGAGGTAAGTTGTCCAGCAGCGCCCTGCTGGACCTCCTCTTGCTCCTGCTGCTCCTCCATGCCTGCTCACCTCCGTAGGACTGGCTCCTCATCAAAAGTCACATCCCGACTAATGATGACCTTCTTTTCTAAGAGATCCCACAGCCTGTATCCCTTGACTCCTCGTGGATAGCCTAGAAACACCATCTTGAGTGATCTGGCATCTAGCTTGCTCCGCTCACCAGCTCCAATGTGCACATAGGCCGTGCACCCAAATACCCGTAGATGGCCCAGCCCAACTGTCCTCCCAGACCACACCTCCTCTGGAAGCCTGCCATCCAACCTAGTGTGAGGTGACCGATTGACCAAGTAACCCGCTGCATCAACTGTGTCAACTCAGAACTCCTTTGGAAGTCCTGCCTGCAGCCTCATGCACCGTGCCTTTTCCAAAAGTATTCTGTTCATCCTCTTGACCATCCCATTCTGCTGTGGAGTCCCCCTAACTGAGAAGTGTCTCCTGATCCCACACTCCTCACAGTAGTTCTGGAACTCTCTGCTGGTGTACTCCCCGCCATTGTCTGACCTCAGACACTTCACGCTCCTCCCCTGCTTCTCCACCTCCGCTCTTCAGATTTTGAACTTGGTGAAGACCTCTGACTTCTCTCTCATGAAGTAAATCCAGAGCTTCCTTGAGAAATCATCAATCAGGGTCATGAAGTATCTGGCCCCATTCCTAGCTAAAACTGGGGCTGGTCCCCACACATCCGTATGTACTAACTCCAGAGGGGCTGCACTCCGGGCTGTACTGATGGTGAACTGAACTCTTCTCTGCTTTCCCATCTGGCAAGGCTCACAGATCTCTTTTGTAGCACCATCCTCTAGATCAGAGATGAGTCCTCTCCTGCTCAACTCCCTCAGCCCTCTGTCACCCATGTGGCCTAGGCGGTAGTGCCACATCCTGTAAGCCCCATCCTAGTCCTGTGCTACAGCTGCTACATCAGACTCTCCGGTCACCACAGATCCCTCCATGCGATAGAGATTATTGTCCAACCTCCTGCCTCTCATCACTACCATAGCTCCATTGGAGATGTTCAGTACTCCGCTTCTAGCCCTACTGCTGAAGCTGTATCCACTGCGCTCCAAGTAGCCCAGTGACACCAGATTCTTTTCCAGCTCCGGGATATGCTTTACATTTGTCAATGTCCTCACAATCCCATCAAACATCCTCACCCTGACTGTCCCTATCCCAGCCACCTTGCAAGGATGATTGTCGCCTAGAGTCACTGATCCCTCATCTGTCTTGGTGTATGTCGCAAACCAAGACCTGTGTGGTGTGTAGTGATGTGAGCACGCAGAGTCTAGTGTCCACTCCTCTATGTAATGCCTGTGACCATCTGATACCACAAGTAGATCATCCTCCACCTGCTGCCCAGCAACTGCACTCACTGATTCTGAGCCACTTCTTTCACCCTTCTTGCTCTTCCATAGTGGACATTCTCGCTTGAAGTGTCCGAACTCGTTGCACTTGAAGCATTTCATCTCTTTCTTTTCCTTCCTGGACTTGGACCGTCCCGTGGACTTGCTTCTGCCTCTGCCTCTACCTGTCCTCTCCCCTACTGCCAAACCCTCCTGGGGAGCCCGATCTCTGGTCAACTTTTTCCTCTGCTCATTAGACCTCAGCACCGAGATCATGTCCTTATATTTCAGAGTCTCCTTACCGTAGAGCAATGTAGTCACCAAAGAATCATATGATCCTGGCAGCGAACACAAAAGCAACAGGGACTTGTCCTCTTCATCCAGCTTCATCCCGATATTTATCAACTCTGTGCACAACTGGTCGAACCTCTGAATGTGGCCAATCACATCAGATCCCTCCTGCATCCGAAGACTGTACAACCTCTTCTTCAGCATCAGCTTGTTGCACATATTCTTCCCCATATACATGGTGTGCAACTTCGACCAAAGGCCCTTCGGGGTCTTTTCTTCCAGCACCGAATACAACACCACATCTGCCAAACATCCTCTGATCATCGAGTATGCTTTCTTCTCCAACGATGCCCACTGTCTATCTGTCATTCCCTCAGGCTCTCATCCAAAGCCTGATCCAGATCTGCTTGCACCAGAAGATCCTCCACCCAGATTTTTTACATGAAAAAATTCTCCTTGCCATCAAACTTCTTGAAATCGACCTTCATATTACTGCCCATGACTGGATCCAAGCCAAACAAGCAATATAAATTCAAGAAGGGTAGAATATACCTTGATGGTACCTTGCTAAAAATTTTCAGCACTTGGGATCTTCAACTTCTCGCACTTGGAACCGCTTCCTCACCACCGTGACTCTGATACCAACTATTGGAGCATGATCTTGGCTCCTCCCACAGACCTTGGGTACAACAGAACCAGCAACGAATAGATCTGGAGTCATCTGGATACGATTCAAGGCCCTTGACGAAATCAGCCTGGTTGCTGTCTTCTTCGTCAACTTTTCATTCCAGATGAAGAACGCCTCTGAAACTATCTCTAAAAAATCTAAGATCTGGTACCTAACCAGATCAGACCTGGACCGAGGTCTTTCAATTTGTAGATCTCAAATTGGGGTATTCTAGATAGGGAAGAAGATAGATAGAGACAGATCTCGCAGATCTGTCCTGCTGCAGCCTTTCCTGTAGATTTGTTGATGGAGATCTCACCCATGCCTCAAACGACCTCAGATCAACTCCAGATCTGAGAGGAACTTGTACCAACCTCTTTTCAAGAGATTCCAAATCCTGGACCTAGTGTTTGGATGCCTTCAAGAGGGGGAGAGCAGATCTGGTAGGCGGCTGCAAGGGGGAAGAGGCTAGTGCCTCCCTTCCTTTCTTTCCTTTTATGGACTGGCGGCAAGAAACCCTAGGGTTTCTTGCTCCTTGGGCATGGAAGATGGCTGGAGAGAGAGGGAGAAGAGAGAGAGAGACTTGGGAGAAAGAGTCTTCTATTTTCTTGGCTTAATCAAACCTATACACAGTACATGTATATATAAACACCGGGTCAAGTGACCCAAACCCAAAACTCCCTTGACCAACTCTATGGGAGATTAGGTTAACTCAAGCCCATGTACACCCATGACTCAACCTAATCTCACCTATCCTGGGCCTAGACCTGGCCCATAAAGAGTTGGTCCCTTGAGGCCCACATAACTTAGACCTCAAGAACCTGAAAGGCCCACAGCCTTTCAACCTAGGGCCCAACTAGCCCTAGAGCCTCCATGAAGCCCTCATGAATGATGGACCTTGGCCTTAGCCTTGGTCCCCTGGGTCTTGGGCACATCACCTGGATCACAACGGTTAGTGAAACTATAACCGCTAAAGAGTAGCTTTTGAGGCCGAAATGACAGACTGCCTCGAGCCGCCATACTTCATAAAGACCTCAGGATTTTCAAGGTGCAAAATCTCTCCAAATCATTATGGCATGATTTGCGATGTGGCAAATCAATGTTCAAATGGGGTGGCATGATGGATCACCTGAAATCAAATAGCTCAAGTTTGTCCACTCAATGAGGCTCTAAGGACTCTCTATCTCAAGGACTACTTCCTCCACCCGAAGCAACTACTTCAAACTTGAAAGTGGAGGGCAAATGTTGTGGGATCATACTATCTCAGTCATAGGTCTTGGGACTCACTCTCAAAAATTTTGGGTTGATTAGAATAATGGGACAGTGATGGGCACCATCAGATCTGCCAAAGGAAGCTAAGGTGGAATGACCATATCTACTCAGGCTCTCACCGACCTCCGAGTCAACCCCCAGCCGACCTCCAGGTCGGGATTCTATCGATCTTTGGATTGATAAAGGACCTACGACCTGCATTGATACCAACATGGACTCTCACCGAACTTTGGGTCCATTAGCCGACCTTCGGGTCGGGATGCTATCAGTCTTCGAGCTGATAACTCACCAACGATGAGGACCTACAACCCACACTGATATCAACATGGACTTTGACCAACTTATAGGTTGGGGACTCACCAATCTCCAGACTAGGGCCTTGCTGACCATCAACGGTGACTCCCTATGACCTAAGATAATGCGGACCTGATTGGGGTGCCACCTCGGTCATAAGCCAACCTCAGTCTATCGGCTCAATGGTCCACAAGGATAGTCAATTGGAATCTCCCAACGAACTCCCAAAATATGACCACATGGGTATAATAGACATCCATGACTAACCACCTACTAGCCCAGGTCTAACAATCTACAGGTCTAGGAATAACAAACTCTAGCCCTTCCTTATATAAGAAGGTAACAAGGGATCCTCGGGCTAAGCTCTAGTAAGCCAACCCGAGTCACCACTAGCTTCCATACTCTCTTTTTCTATCTATGCTCAAGCTCTGACTGACTTAATCATTGGAAGGTCCCCCACTGGAGGCCCTATCTCTGATATGAGCAGGCTTCTTTTGTAGGTCTGTCTGGTATCTCCATGTCCAGATCGCCCTCTGCCTTCAACCACATTAGTACCTTCAGAGCCTTGACATAATAAATTTCATTGACTTCCTGTATACATTCATCTAGACAAATAATTCACCTAAAATCATGGTAGCATGGAAATCTCAGCTTGTCTTTCTACTTAACATGAAACTCTTTTGAGCCTTTATTCATTAGGCTTCCTTGGAGTCCAACATCCTTGAGTATTTTCTCTTCTTTTAGTATCCTCCCCCACAAAAAAAGTTATTCTATTAAAAATATATATCCCTAATTTGATAAGAGAGTATATGTATAAACTTAAAATAAAAGAAATTTATCAAATTAATCAATGGAAATCTCATATTATGTGTCACAACCATCAATCAAAAGCTCTTTATTACTGAATAAATCACACATGCTGCACGTGCCAAGATCTACTTATTTACAATTCAGATTATGGGGTATGATAATATATCTTAACCTTGAAACCATGACTCTAGTGTAATGATGAGCTCCCTCACTAATACTGGCTCGCATCCAAATTTTCCAATCCACATGGTTCAAGATGCTATCAAAGACGTTGTGGTCTGATCTTTTTTTGGCTCCTAGTATGCCTTGTTGTGTTGCATGCTCCATTCTGTCATCAAAAGTCCAACATTGGGCCTTGTCTGGTTAATTGGCGATCGAAATGATCAAGTGACCCTGCTGCATCGGATGGTTCTGATTAGGGTGGATCATGGTCAAGATAGAATTCAACCCACCTTCTCATCACCGTCCAGTCTCCATCAGATGGATTAGGTCTAGATGGCTATCTAGCTCATCAAATTTTCGTACAGCTTCTTTTCATTTTTTTTCCTTTTTTTTCTTTTTTCTTGAGCTTTATATATATATATATATATATATATATATATATATATATATATATATATATATATATATTCGATTAATAACTCCTCTCTCACCTTTTTCTCTCGCTCTTGTCGGATGATCAGATGGGATCTGTTTGGCTCCGCGTGGTGATCTCCAAATAGCAATCTCATCAACTCCTCGATCGTAGTTTCTTTTCCTACCCTATCAATTTGTTGTTCAAAATTCTTGCTATCTGATGCAAGGAAAGGGGTTTCAAGATTCAAATTCTTGTGGCAAGGGTTGGAATTTGATTTCTGCTTCATATGGGATCATTTTTCACATAATGATTGCTCTAAAGTCGGCAAGACAAGCACACAATTTGCTTCAATAAAAATGATTTCTTTTTTTTGGTAGAATAAAAATAATTTCTTTTAACTCACTTCTCCAGAGGTTGCCACATTCCAATTTGATCACTCCAGTGTAGCCAAAAGGGGGAATATGCTATAACTTTGAACTTCTTAACATGCTCATTTGTGGCCTCAAAATTTTTTTTTGGATTAGATACATCGGGATAAGAAGAGCCCAAGTACATCATGATTGTAAATGTATGTTGGTGCATCTAACCGATCTCTAACTACATGGTAGCATCAGAAGAGATTAATATTTTATCGATCTATAAGTGAAACACCACACCACGTCAGTTAATCATCTGAGGACTACTAGCACTACTCTAAACTAGGTTGGAGGATTACCAACAAATGCTATGTTTGCCGATCTACCATTCAGTTCATTTTAAGGGGACATCAATTTTGCACCGATCTCTCTCTCAAGATCAGATGCACTATAAGCCAGCCACTCACCAACTATATTACAGCTATTCTCTACATGGGACAACTTCTCCACAGCTAGTTATTCTATTATAACAAACTCTTAACACATAAGGTGGTTATTCGTAACCATCTAACAAACAAAATCCTCCGAATCAAGCAGTTACTAACGGCCTAATGTCTTAATAAGCTCTTCTATATAAAGAGGGGTAAGGGACTCTCTAGATAATAAGTGAGAATTTTAAAGTCAAAATTTTGCTGAACTCTCTCTAGTTCCCTCAGTGAAGGAAATTTGAGTTCTCTTCACTCCAATCTACTCTCCTTACTCTTTGCTTTTTCTTTTTTTACTATCTATTCTCACGCTCCGACTGAGTTAAGCATTGGAGGATCCTAAATCGGAAGGTCCCTCATTGGTTTTAAACTTTTTTTGTAGGATCACCAGCAAACTTTACCAACTTGATCCCTCACAAAACTTTAGCTTGATTCTTGACCGATCTCATCTTTTTTCCTCCGAAGTCTTGTAGTAATAGATTGGTTCTAGAGGAAGGGTTTGCCAAAAAATTTGATGAAAAATGATGAATTGGATAGCACAAAACAATTCTCTACCTTCGCCATCTTGTCTAAGAAGCATGTCAAAAGCTGTTCAACCTTTAATTATGGTTGATCCATAATAATTCAATCTTTTAGTTCAGCAAGTGCAGGCTCTTACTCTTGTGGTACAATAGCTTCAACATATTACAGAGTAGCAACAAAAGGTAGTTCCGCAAGAAACACTATCCCACTCAAACTGATCAATCCTTCGAGGGAGAGTCTATTCCAGATAGTGAGAAGCCATGCTGGGAAGAAGGTCTTGAACAGAAGATTCAAGATCTCAAAAAGAAACTGATAGAAGTATAACTTGGGAGTCATCCTCAAAGTAAGAGAGATTTTGATATATGATCCTCTTTTTCTCAAAAAATTTTGAATGAGCCAGTTCCTTTCCGATTCAAGATGCCAACTATAAAATCATTTGATGATTCCACTGATCCATTGGATCACCTTAAGGGATATAGAGCCCTCATGAAGCTTCAAGGGGCATCTAATGCCCTATTTTACATTGCTTTCCCTATTATCCTTAAAAAATCTATGAGAATATGGTTCTCTAGACTCCAATCAGAGTCTATTTCTTCTTTTGAACAGTTGGCAAGACTGTTTGTCACTTACTATTGATCTTAAAAATAATTTTGATGATTATAAAATATTAAAGCATAAATTTTAATGATTACAAAATATTAAAACATAAAATTATACTAATATCTCTCAAGTATTTCAAAGAATATTTTTGTCTAAGAAAAATATAGGAAAACATTGTTAAAAAGGTTAAAAAATATTTGAAGATCAAATGAATCAAGAAAAATTAGTTTTGGAGTCAAGCTTTTCAAGAAAAAACTTATTGAAGATTTGGAGTCGACTCCCCTTTGAATTAAGCCAACTCTGGCAAGAACATGGACTGCCACTTTGGCTTGGCATAAAGTCAAACCAACTCGAATTAAATCTACTAACTCTCTCAGAAGGACAGAAAGCTGAAAATCGAGTTACTGAAAATCGAGCCGACTCAATTCAAATTAGAGCCAACTTTTTCAGAAGGACAGAAGACTGAAATTTGGATTACTGAGAATCGAGCCGACTCTCTCAGATGAATAGAACTCTAGATTTTTTAGAACTGGAGTTGAACTAACTCGAAAAGTAATGGAGCCCAATTGAATCCAAATTGAGCCGACTTGAAACCATTTCGAGCCGATTCGAGTGTTTCTAACAGATGTAATGGTTAGTTTTGTAGCAAGCTCAGTTTCATTCAAACTTATTTTTAATAGCTATTTTTCATTTCCAACGGTCAAAAATAGCTACTTTTGGATTCAAATCAATCTGAACATGGAGGGAATCAACAAGACTTAAAAGAACAATAAGGAGAATCAAAAGAAGAGAACTATTGAAGTGAGAAAGAGTACTTTGAGCATTCATTAGCTTTCAAGATAGTTCACCTACATCCAATCAAATTTCTCTTAACTTTTTCAGAGTGCAATCAAAGAGAAGCTTAAGTACATTCACTGCCAACATTCAAGACTTCTTCAAATGAGCTTCAAGAACAATAAATCCACCATTCAAAGGGTTTTTATTTGTTATACTATTTTTTATTTTGAAATTTCTATAACAAGTTTTATTGGGGCTGAAACTTGAAGGATAAGATTGATCTAAACTCTGAATTAAATTGGGAGTCTTAGGATAAGGCTTATAAGGATTTTGATTGGTTGATCTGAGCTAAAACTAATTAGATTTGTTTCTGAGTTCAGATAAAACAAACATACTGTAATCAAGTCAATTATAGTAGAATTCTCAAGGGATCACTTAGGGAGTGAATGTAGGTGCTTGAAGTGCATGACATTACTATAAATTTATTGTGTTTGTGTATGTGTATCCTCATTTATTTCATCTATTTTTAGTTTAGCATTTATTTACTGTACTCTATAGTTAAAAATTTTAATAATCCAATTCACCTCCCCTCTTCTCTTGAGTTGTCTAGCTGGGCAACAAGTGGTATTAGAGATTGGTTCTCAGCTAGATGTGATCTAATGATCAAGAGAAAAAGATCATGACAACATAATTGAGAGGTTCACTTGTCGAAGGACAATCCATAAATAGGCCATCACTTTTTAGTGGTACAAACTATACCTATTGAAAAGTTTGCATAAAAATTTTTATTCAAGTACTTGATTATTATATGTGAAGTGTTATAATCAACGGACTGCATACATCCACCATTGCAGTCAATGGCATTAGCACTCCCAAACCTAAGAAGGATTGAAATGAAGAGGACAAAAGGTTAGTTCAGCTATATGCCAAGGCCATGAATGTCCTATATTGTGCCTTGGATGCAAATGAGTTTAACCAAATTTTTATATATAACTCCACAAAAAAATATTAGGACAAACTTGAAATCATATATGAAAAATACAAACCAAGTAAAAGAAATAAAAATTAACATAGTTGTGCACCAATATGAACTTTTCAAAATGAAATCTAGTAAAATATTCATCGATATGTTCACACGCTTCACTGATATTATAAATGGATTAAAAAATCTTAGTAGGACTTATTCTAACAATAATTTGGTGAGAAAAATTCTTAGATATTTGCCAAAATCTTGAAAAACAAAAGTGACAGCAATTCAGAAAGCAAAAGACTTGAATATACTACTATTAGAAGAGCTCATTGGATCCCTGATGACTCATAAATTGGTAATGAAGCCATATAATGAGGATGAAAGCTGAAAGAAGAAGACTATTACCCTCAAATCTATAGCAATTGATGAAGATGATGAGGAATCAATCGAAGATGATGAAGACATAGCCCTCGTTATAAGAAAATTTAAGAAGTTTATGAGGAGAAAAAGACAAAGATTCAAGAAAAGACCATTAGGCAAAGGAGAATCAAGAAAGAAAGAGAGAAAGAAATGGAGCAGCCACTTTGCTATGAATGTAAAAAGTCAGAATATTTCAAGGCTAACTATCCAACCCTCAAGAAAATCTTCAAAAAATCTAAGAAAAAAGCTATGGTGGCAATAGTGATGATTCCTTTTCAGATGAAGATAATCAAAATGTTGTGAACTTGTGTCTCATGGCACAAGATGAAGAGGTAACCTCTGAACTATCCACAGATTTTACATTTGAAGAACTCCAAGATGCATTCCATGAGCTACTTAATAATTTCAAAAAAATTAGTATTAAGTACAAAGACTTGAAAAATAAGAATGTATCATTGACCAAAGAAAAAGAAGAAGCATTACAAAATAATAAACTATTACTAGAAAAATCTAATTCTAAAAAATGAAGTAAATAGACTGAAACCGTTAGTTGATAAATTCACTTATAGTTTCAAAAAATTATAAATGATATTGAATAGTCAAAAAGATGTCTATGATAAATCTGAAATTGGATATAAACCCAATAACAAGTAAAAGATGCTGAAAACTTTCTTTACAAAGCCATCTTCTTCTTTACAAATAAGTTTTCACATCACTTGTTTTAGTTGTGGTAGATGTTAGATGTATGTCTTGGAAAGCCAATATGGATGACATATGATAATAGTTCTAAGACATATTTTTATACTTAAATATTTTTTATTATCAATGAAGGGCATTTTTCTATCTATTTTTGTGTTATGTGTCTGAAAATCATCCAAAAAATTAACAACTTAAAGATATATATTCTAAAAAATTTAAACTTTGAGATATATATAATTAATTCTTAAACTACTCCCGATCGATGAATCATCATGGAGATGATAATTGATCCAGTTAGATCAACGTAGAATCGCTTCTTTCGAGATAGACGAGTCTCGAATCTATAGTGTAGAGATACTAAGTAAGAGTGTAAATGGTTGTTAGAGAACATCGATATCGAGTATGATCAAATGAGAGATCATACGGATGTCTACTCACTCGTCAGTGATCATTTTGATGCTGTAGTAGTGTGAGTAGTTTCTTGATCTGCGGTGCCTCGACTGCTCATAGTGGGATTGCTGTAGTTTGATTAAACATAAAATATAGTCCATAGCCATATGGATCCTTATAGTGGATATTGGCTATAGTAGGTTCACTATAAGAGCAGGGTGCGTATTTAAATGGAATCCATCGATCTTCGTAGATAAGGAGCAGTCCTATGAGATTTGAGAAGCTGAGTCCTTAAGTCTGTGACCACAATAAGATGATTGATGGAAAGGAGTTTTCATGAGTTTCATAATCAGACTCGAGCTGATTGAATCTTTCATATGACAGATGTTGGAATTTGATGAGTTTTCATAATCTCCATCTTGATCGGGACTCACGACAGAGGAACTGAATCACACATAACTACACCTAGGGGTTCTAATCATTCAATTCTGCTGGGTTGCCACTACATACTGCTAGGTGTCATGGTAGATTGCGAAACTCACTCAAATTATTCTGAATCGATGATCCTTGATGAGTGTGAGTTGAAATTATTCCAACCCATCAAAAGATATTTCAATGATACTATGATAGAGATCATGGTATATCTCATTACTAAATAAAATTAAATCTATAGGATCACACAACAAAAGAATTAAATCTTGGATTGATCAATTAGACTTATAAAGTCCTAATTAGGTTAGGATTTGAGAAATCCTATTGAGTTTAGGTGCACCATGCTAGCACATGGTTAAACCCAATCCTCCTTGACTTGATCAACTTATTAGATAGGATTTAGACCAAGTTAAAGCAAGAGTCTTAATTTTTCTTCCCACCCTAGACTGGATAAGAATGAAAAGGATGGGGTGCCAAAAGTTGGCACCCCCTCTCTACATTTTGTGCGTGGAATTTTGGAGGAAAGAAAGGGGACACGCCATCTGGATAAGATCCAGATGGGTGCATGCCTTCTTCTATTTTTTGGATAAACTCTAGGGGCCACACCCCCTATGGTTTTGCATGGAGAAGAAGGGAGAGATAGGAGCCCCAAATGGATAGAGATCAAGGGATGCTAACAAGTTGGTGCCCCCACTTTTCATCGGTGTTTTTTGTGAGAAATCACATTATGGGGCACCAAAAGGAGGAGTCCTTTTGCTTTAAGGCATGGAAAGGTCAATGACTTAAAGCAGAAGGACTCTAGGGCTTATTTAAACCAATGAGATCTGATCTCATAATAGAATGCCAAAATTCATCATAAAATTCTTCCACCACATAAACCCCACACCCTCTCTCTTCTTACACCACCCCTCTTCCTCTCTTCCTACCTCATGCCTAAAGGAGTTAGGCATCTTTGACATCCACACACCCAAGGTGTTGGGTGCACAGATCCAGGTAGATCTACACACAGATCTGATTTCGATCTACATTCGAGAAGAAGAACAAAAGGATGATTTGTTGATCCAGATCAGATTTGGAGGCTCATCATGTGCTTTTTGAAAGATCTGACTTGCTGAAGGAGGAGTGATCCAGATCGATCCCAAGTGGATATCTGTAGAGGGTAGATGCATGTGCGGCTTCAAAAGAACTTGTGACATCTTCTGATCCGATCTAGAAGAAGGAATCAGCAATTCAGGTAGGTGATCTGATTATCGATTTAATTTTGTTCTTAAAATCAGATGTATGTATGCTTTATTTTCACCATATGAACTAGATCTGTAGATGTATGCATGTGTAGATTAATTATTAATCTAGTCTTCTGCTATTTTGATTTCAAAAGAGTTTTGAAATCTGCATGCTTAAAATATACATAAATCTAATAGTAGAATAGAATATAAAACCTATGCAGGCAATCTTATTAAATCTGATGGTAAAATAGTGAAGAAAATCTAAGTTCCAAAAGGAACCTCAATTAATAATCCTAAAAGACCCAAGAAAACTTGGGTACCTAAATTATATACTTGATTATTTTGTAAGAATATATTGCAGCCAATGAGAGCAAGAGAACATGATTTTTGGATAGTGACTGTTCAAGACATATGACGGATGATAAGGATCAATTCATCACCCCTGAAAGAAAGCACAGAGGAGTGGTAATCTTTGGCGACAATGATAAAGAGAAAATTATTGAAATTGATAAAATTAAAATCACTCTCTCCATTTTTATTGAAAATGTATTGTTAGTTGATAGTCTAAAATATAACTAGCTAAGTATAAGCCAATTACATGATAAAAGATTTAAAGTAATATTTGAATCATCTTTATGCATAATTTCTAATCCTTTTGATGATAGTATCAAATTCATTAGGCATAGACGTGATAATATCTATATGATTGATCTTGATGAAATAGCTATAAAAAGTGGTCAATGTCTTATTGCTATGAATGCTAAAATCAAAGAAACTAGCTAGCTATGGCATCATAAGTTGGGATATGCAAGCATGAATACTTTATCAAAACTAATTACAAGAGATTTAGTTAAAAGTTTATCCAAATTAAATTTTGAAAAATATTGTATTTGTGATGCATACTAATTTGATAAATAAACTAGGAGTTTTAAATCAAAAAATATAGTTTCAACTACTAGGCCACTTGAGTTAATTCACATGGATTTATTCAGATCTACTAGGACCACAAGCTTAGGAGGAAAAAAAAATTTAGACTTGTGATCATAGATGATTTTTCTCATTTCACTTAAGTTTTATTTTTAACTCATAAAGATGTAGCCTTCTCTGTATTTTTAAAATTCTATCAAAAGGTTTTAAATAAAAGAACTCTACTATTATTAGGATTCGAAGTGATCATGGTGCTGAATTTAAAAATTAAAATTTTAAAATATTTTATAATAAAAATGACATAGAACATAAATTTTTTACTCCAAGAACATCCCAACAAAATGGTATAGTTGAGAGAAAGAATAGGACCTTAGAAGAAATAGCTAGAACTATGTTATGTGAAGAAAATCTTTCAAAATACTTTTGGATTGAAGCTATTAATACTGTTTGTTATATTTTGAACCATATTTTGATTCATTTAATTCTTAAGAAAACCCCTTATGAACTTTGGAAAAAAAAAATTAAATATTAGTTATTTTCATGTCTTTGGATGTAGATGTTTCATTTTAAACAATGAAAAAGATAATCTAAAAAAATTTGATGCTAAGTCAGATGAGGATATCTTTTTTGGATACTCCACATCTAGAGAGGCATATAGAGTCTTCAATAAACATACCTTAGTTATTAAGGAGTCTATTCATATTATCTTTGACAAAACTAACAAGTTATCCTCAAGAAAGGAAGATGTTCTTGATGATTGATCAGTGCATCAAATGTAACATAAAAAGTATTAAAATCTCTGATATTTAAGTCATATTATTTTATATTTGATATTTTTTATATCTTTTTTTAAAAAATAATTGATTATGAGATTTAATCATAAATCAATAAGCAAACGGCCCTTCAACACACACAGATGAAGCTCATATCCAAATTCAGGCCTGCTAGATGCACGACACACAATAATTCATGTGAAGAGAAGCATAATGGTTTTATGCATGTATTTTTAAAATTTTATAGTAAAATATATATAGATTAAATAATTTAATCTACAATGCATGTATAGATCAAATCTAAAACTACCATACAGGATCCATGACATGAACTAATATACATGTATGTAATCTGAAATCTAAAATTCAATAAGTATAGATCATATCTATATGCAATTAGATCATATCTAATTTATATTTAGATCATATCTAAATATGAATCAAAATCAAAACTTCATACCTGAGCATGGATAGCAGATCATCGTATTTAAAGTCCATGGTAGTTGGTTCTTCATGATGCTCGATAGCTGCACACGTGTCTGGCCTTTACAGGTATCCACATGAAGCCCATGTGCTGATCGATGACCCCGAGAGTGCTAGCTCGCGAAGACACCATATTTTAGTTGATCTATGAGAAACATGAAGAGGATGAAAAATAAAGAGATCCTCTCTTTTTCTTCCTAGATCCACACATCAACTCTCTATAATAGAGATCAAGAGAAGAACCCTTTCTTCTCAATTCTCCCATGCATAAGAGAGAACATTTCTCTCTTCCTTTCACACCTTTAAGAAGAATTTTTCTTCTCTGATTTTTTATGATAAAAATTAGATCTAATCTGATTTTTCATGTTGAAAATTATATGAAATCTTGAGTTCTAGAAGAACCCAAAAGAAAGATCCAAGAGAAGAATCGTTCTTCTCTCTTCTTTTCCCTTTTTCTCTTTGATCTAGAACTCTAAAAAGCCCCAAACACCCAACCTGATTTTTTTGATATTTTTTCTCTAAATTTTTATGTTAAAAATTAGATCTAATCTGATTTTAATCTTAAAAAAAAATTAAAAAAAAAATCTAGAAAAAGAACTCCTTCTTCTTTAAGGCAGTGCATAAGAAAAAAGATCCTTCTTCTTTCTTCTCTTTCTCTCGTTGAGAAAAATTTTTCTTCTCTAATTTTCTACTGTATAACCAGCAGACAAGCCTCTCTTTGATGCCCAAAAATTAGCAAGCAAAACCTCACAAAATCATATCAAGATGGGGAGAAGAGGAGGGGGTAGGCATGTGGAGTTTGGGGCATCCAACTCTTGGATGCCCCCCCTTTCTTTTTTTCTTTTGGGCGACCACAAAAGAGGGACACCTCTTTTCTTTCACGGAAGGAAGAGAAGAGAAGGGGACACATATGGGGCATAGAGATTCCTCAACGTGAAGAAGAGTGGGCATGGAGAATTAAATAGGCACATGGGTTGGTTTAGTTGAGTCTTATTCCAAATAGAATTCAAAATCTTGGTCAAACATTAACTAATTTTTGAACCCAATTCTAACCAATTTAAGAATTAGTTATAACAAACTAACTAATTGGATCCTAGCCCAATTATGAAACCAATTAGGCCCTAATCTAATTGAGAATTAGTTAGATTAAAACCTTATTGATCCAGCGATTATTTCTAAATGGAGATCAGGGACTTCATTTGATATTAAGGCTTGATCCAATCAAGCCTATTATTCAATAGGGTTAGATCCAATCCAAATCTATATAAAACCAATTGAATCATATTCAATTTAAAATTTGATTTGCATCTCTGAGATCAATTGAAACAAGCCCTGTCATTCAATAGGGCTGCATCCAATCAATCCAAAGTCAATCTAATTAATCCAATTCAATTAGATCTAATCCAATCTCCATTGCTCAATCAAATTGAGCTAATTAACAATCATATTATTAATTAATTATTCTTCTAATTTATCAACTATTAGTAAATATTTTATTATAATCTTTGCAAAAGATTAATCATCAATCATATTGATAATTAAATCCTTCAATGATTCATAATCATTGATCAGATGGTACATCTATGTGTGTGACCCCATAAGTTCGAACCTAAGTCGGTAGCACAAAAATAATTCTTGTACTAATCGATGTTACCATCTAGTAATAATTTTTGATGTCCAAATTGGCCGAATATATGCTTAACAATACTCTAGAACCCATGTGGATATAGTTACCGTATAGTTCATCTCTTTGACACTCGATGCTCAAAGATGACTTTGGGTTAAACTGTCAATCTAGAAAAAGTGATCCACATTATGTCTCAACCTCAAAAATTTTATAACTCCTCACTAGGACTACTTTGGCTAAAATTCTGCTAAATTAAAATATAGTGATGCATCATCTCCAATTTTACTTAGAGTCATCAATCCCATCTTGACTCGCACTCAGACTTCACAAGTATTTTACTGTATCCAGAAACCTTCCGTCATCGAAGTATAGTAAGTTGCTTATAAGTCACCAAGGTAATCTCGGGTCAGAGGGACACATATACCCATATCCCATCAGAGCAACTCTTGACAATAGAGTGCTTCAAAAGTGATCACGCTCAGTAAAATGTACCCTTACAAATTATCCATATGCCATATCCGTGTCACCACATGCTTTGGTTAAGAGGACAACCAATCAATATGACATACAACAACCTACACTTGATATAATTATCATCCTTATAACAATTGTATCATTTGGTCGTGAGCTGGATTTAAGAACTACACGATAAATCCTCTTTTATCATTTTGAAAGTAGCTCTAAGAACTTCATCATAACATATGAGTTCTATTTAGGAAGATGTATTCATTATGATGAATCTTGTCAGATAATATTTATCATTTTATAATTTATATACTTGTATGAAGCACAATCATCTACAACCTAGATGATTAGCTTTAGGATACATTTTTCAACAACTTTCATTTGGACTAAAGCCAATCAGATTGGTATCAAATATCCATCTTCTATTTGTGATCATCGAACTCTTTAGATCTGATTGCTCTAGTCAATGGATCGATCAAGTTTTTCTTTCGATCGATCTTCCTAAAGTTGATTTTATTTCGATCTTATCGAACAAGGTGATTGTAATATAGAAAGTATTTGGTTCTCAGATGGAACATCAGTTCTTCAGCTTGAGCTTTGGCTCCAGTACTGCTGTCAATACAGAAAGACTGGACCATCAATGGAGGGTGCCTCTCTAAGCTCGCTAATGAACTTTCATAACCAAACTACTTTTTTACCAGCATCAAATACTACAAAGAACTCCATATCGTAAATAAAACTGGCTACTGAATACTGCATAGAATCTTTCCAATATGTCGCTCCTCTTTTAGGATAAAAACATAATCTGACATAACTTTATCATTTCGATCTGATTAGAAACTAAAATTAATATTTCACAGATTTTAAGTCAGATTCTCCATAAATGAGCCATTGGTCCTTAGTATTTCATAAATACTTAAGGATGGTTCTCATAACCTTCCAAATCTTTATAGAGAATAGAGATGACAACCAAGCTTTTATTCTCTGTAATGTAGGGATGTCATTTCTGATTAAGAGAATTTCATCTAAACAACACAAAAAATACTTCTACAGAACTATTAGCCCATTTGTATATATATGATTCTTTTTCATTCTCAACGAAGTCATACATTCAAAATGTATATTCCAACTCTGAGAAGTTTAATTTAATCTGAATGGATTTAAAGATTGCTGCAAGAAAAATATCTTGTCATAGTCAACACTATAACTTTGATGAAATCTTTTGGCAACCAGATGGAATTAATAGGTTTCCACCTTTCTGTCTGCATCTCTTATCCATTCGAAATTCATTCACACCCTATGGGTCTTACCCCTTCAGGTGAATCAATGAATATCCATACATCATCGATCTTGATGGACTTCATTTCAGATTTAGTGACCCCAAGCCACTTCTCAAAGTTAGATCTCTGTACAGCATCCGTATGGGAGATCAAATCTTCTTTTCGAATTTAGAAATCAAAGTATCTGTTTGACTAACACGGTACTCTATCGTATCTACTCAGAGATACCTTTACATCGAGCTCCAAAATTAATCTAATCAACTTCGATTCTATTGGTTTGTATCAGAGTCGGTTCTTCTACCTATCAAGCTTCACCAAGCTTGCTCTTAACGACATCAGTTCCTTCACCAAAAAATTTTTTTTCAAAAGAATACCTTAAGATTCATGAACATCTCATATCCATCAGAAAGGTAGAAAAAATATCTCTAAAATAATATTTATCAAACCAAGATCAAAGCTAGTCGGTTTGTGAATATTTCATGTAAGTTCGACACCCCAAACCTAAGGTGAGTGAGTATCGAATTATCCAAGTTCATATCTCATATGGAGTTTTAATGATCGATTTGCTCAGAACGTTCTTGAGTACATATCAAGTAGCCTCTAAAGCATAACCTCCGACTGAGTAGCAAACCCACAGTGGACCGAATCATGTCTAATAAAGTTCAATTCCTTCTTTCAAACAGTGGTGTCCCAAGAGAGGTCCATTGAGAGAGAATCTAATTCTCTTCAAGACATGTCAAAATTTACTGTAAAGATATTCACTTCATCAATCTAACTGATGAGTTATAATACTCTTTACAGTTTGTTTTCTATCTCATTACGAAATTGTTTGAACATTTCAATCGATTCAATTTTATACTTCATAAGTAAGACACATCCATACCAAGATAAGTCGTCAGAGATTTTAAGGAAATAGTAAGCTCTCTTCTGGCACTTATGTTTATGAGTATAAATACATCAATATGTATCAAACTCAGAACATCACTAGCTCGTTCATCTTTTCTAATAAAAGATGAATAAGTCAACTATACCAAAAATAGGCTTCAATGACATTGTCTAATCTAGGGTGCTAGTTAGATATGTACTTTACACTAACAGGCTATGGTACTGAGTTTATATTATTTTTAATTGTCCACTCATTATTGCAGTATCATTCATAATGATATCACAATAATCATTCTTATTGACACCATTAATAAGATTGGATAATAGTGACAATCACTTAAAATGACATCTTCAAGATTGAAAACAAGCTCAACGATTCCTGATGTTAAGACTGGAACAGACTTCCATGTCTTATATTCAGCAGTCTCTTGTCATTTTCAAACCTTCTCCTGTCCTGAAGTCTTTTGCAACTATTTGCAAATATGACTTGCACTGTCGGTATCCCATACCCAAGTAGTAATATTACCAATAAAGAAACTTCAAAGAGTTATCACATAACATTTTTACCCACAATGATTTGCTGATTTCTCTTTTATGCCTGTTTGGATTAGCCTAAGATCTTTTTTATCAATTCACTCAAAAACTATATTCAACTTTCAATACTAGCTATCGAAGTTAGGTTTGATAACGTTATCATTGTCTAACAATGAATAAAGCGACAATATTCTAGCCATTTCTGAAAAGAGAACAATTGACCTATTAGTATATGAATTATTTTAAGTCTAAAGATTTAGATTTTAGTCTAAAGGTTCTTCCATTATTTTATACGAATTGATAGCCTCTACCTCCAATCTGAGAAATTACTTTAATTCCTTAGCGGGTGCTAGAATTCACACAGACTGTATTCAAGCCCGAGTGTGGCTTGGCCAACTCTAGTGCAACCATGGGTAGGTTCATAACCAATTGTTTCTCCAAATAATTTCTAGCAATCAGATTTTGCCCCAGGCATCCCTTCAGCAGGCGTGTGGTGCCTTCATTGAAAATCTTGGTTAGATCCAACCATTAACATGACAACATCAAGTGCATCCAACAAACGGATGTCCAGGCCCGAGTGTGGTTCGACCAACCTGAGTATTGATCTAAAGGTACAATGAGATGGTTATATGATGGATGATAATTTCAATACGTAATAGACACCAGACGTGTGGTGCCTCCAATACCTATTTGGAATATTAGACTCATTATCATACACTTTAATGGGAGGTTATGATCTAGTTATCCTCATAACTAGCTCATTTTATGGATCTAATAATTTAGAAGATTTGATTAATTTATTTAATAAGATATCAATCGATCTACAAATCATAAATCCTTCCACTGACTTCATCAAGTCATGAAAAGGATTAGTGAGTAGCAGGTCCAACTGGCATGTCGTAAATCCTCCCACTGACTTCACCAAGTCATGAGAAGGACTAGAGATAAGTCGATCCAAGGCACCTAAATCAATCATACTGATTAATCTTAACGATATGGGTCAACTCGAGTCACTTAGTGATCTAATCAGTTCAATGACTCAGGCTCAACCATTGAGCCTCAATCAAGATCCATTTGGTTTAATCAAACACATGAACTCGATCAACTACAACTATTGTATTTGATCTAGAGTATCCTTGATCTAATCTAAATCAACTATTGGTTAGATTTGATTAACTACTCTTTTTAGTTCATTAAGTCTTTGATTCTAACCTTAGGTCTAACCCAATTAATAGGACTTGATTTTAGCTAGCCCATGCTTCATATTTTATACAACGTCATTAGATCTCGAATCAGAATTCTAGATCTATAATATATTTCTTAATTCTCAATTAAGTATAGATCAACATGAGTTAAGGTTATTAATTGAAATTATTTCAATTTTATAAAATAATTTTACATCAATTTTATGCAAAATTTTTTGGTCTAAAAACTAGGTTGGCTCACCTCTGAGCTAAGTTGTCTCACTTCAGTGGGTCGACTAAGTCTGATACTTGATCGACTAACTGATCATGAACAATAACCATTACTGTTCGGCCTAAGACAACTGGGATGGATCAGTCAACACTAAACCGATTAAATTAGGAGACTGGGTCAACTCAGTTCAAAACTAGTCAGCTCAGTTGACATGCCAATAAGTATCACATAGTTTCATATTTGAAAATTTTTACATAAACTAAAATAAAATCAATCATAATAATCTTTAAATCATATCTAAATATTTTATAATTTTAAATTTTATTTTTATAATTAAAATAATTTTAATCATATAGATTAGATGATCTACTTTTCATACAACTCATATTTTATATCACATACAATAAATCTTAAGATTTCAATATCTAAGGTTTTACAGAAAAGTAAGTTCTTCCTTTCGCTTTCTTCTTTATGGGATTAAATCACGTGGCATCCCTATACATCATAAAAGCATCCTATCGAATAGGATGAGAGGGCCTTTAAACTCTTTTTACTCTTTTGATCAGACAGCCTGGTGATTAACCCAATCCAAATACTTACTAATCGGATCATCTAATCTACTCACATATCATATATGCAAAAATTTAAATCTAATTTAAATTATATCAGATTTGATTTTTACATTAGATCATATCTAAAATCAGATCATAACACATCTCATGCATTGTTAAATCTAGATTTCAAATCTACATGCATATATGTTCATATCATAACGAACCTTGCTCTAATACCGGTTGAAGGGAAGCGTGGTGATTTTATGCATGTATTTTTAAAATTTTACAACAAAATATATATAGATTAAATAATTTAATCTATAATGCATGCATAGATCAAATCTAAAATTATCATACAAGATCCATGACATGAACTAATATGCATGTATGTAATCTGAAATCTAAAATTTAGCAAGTATAGATCATATCTATATGCAATTAGATCATATCTAATTTATATTTAGATCATATCTAAATATGAATCAAAATCAAAACTTCATATCTGAGCACAGATAGCAGATCACCGCATCCAAAGTCTGTGGTAGTTGGTTCTTCATGATGCTCGACAGCCGCACACGTGTCCGGTCTTTACAGGTATCCACACAAAGCCCATATGCTGATCGATGACCTTGAGAGTACTAGCTCATGAAGACACCATATTTTGGCTGATCTTAGAGGAACATGAAGAGGATGAAGAATAAAGAGACCCTCTCTTTTTCTTCTTGGATCCACACATCAACTCTCTACAATAGAGATCAAAAGAAGAACACTTTTTTCTCAATTCTTCCATACATAAGAGAGAACCTTTCTCTCTTCCTTTCACACCTTTAAGAAGAACTTTTCTTCTCTAATTTTTTATGATAAAAATCAGATCTAATCTAATTTCTCATGTTAAAAATCATATGAAATCTTGAGTTCTAGAAGAATCCAAAAGAAAGACCCAAGAGAAAAATCATTCTTCTCTCTTTTTCTCCCTCTTTCTTTTTGATCTAGAACTCTAGGAAGTCCCAAACACCCAATCTAATTTTTTTGATATTTTTTTTTCTAAATTTTTATGTTAAAAATTAGATTTAATCTGACTTTAATCTTAAGAAAAAAAATAGAAAAGAGATCTGAAGGAAGAACTCCTTCTTCAAGACTGCGCACAAGAAAAAAGATCCTTCTTCCTTCTCTTTCTCTCATTGGGAAGAACTTTTCTTCTCCAATTTTCTACTGTATAACCAGCAGAGGAGCCTCTCTTTGATATCCAAAATCAGCAAGTAAAACCTCACAAAATCACATCAAGATGGGGAGGAGAAAAGGGGGTAGGCATGTGGAGTTTGGGGCGTCCAACTCTTGGATGCCCCCCTTTCTTTTTGTTTTTGGGCGACCACAAAAGAGGGACGCCTCTTTTCTTTCACAGAAGAAAGAGAAGAGAGGGATGCACATATGGGGTGTGGAGATTCCTCAATGTGAAGAAGAGTGGGCATGGAGAATTAAATAGGCACATGGGTTAGTTTGGTTGAGTTCTATTCCAAATAGAATTTAAAATTTTGATCAAACTCTAACTAATTCTTGGATCCAATCCTAGCCAATTTAGAAATTAGTTACAACAAACTAACTAATTGGATCCTAGCCCAATTATGAAACCAATTAAGCCCCAATCCAATTGAAAATTAGTTAGATTAAAATCCCATTGATCCAGAGATTATTTCTAGATGGAGATCAGAGACTTCATTTGATATTAGGACTTGATCCAAACAAGCCTATTATTCAATAGAATTAGATCAAATTCAAGCTTATATAAAACTAATTGAATCATATTCAATTTAGAATTTAATTTGCACTCCTAAGATCAATTAGAACAAGCCCTGTCATTCAATAAGGTTGCATCCAATCAATCCAAAGTCAATCTAATTGAACCCAATTCAATTAGATCTAATCCAATTCCCATTGTTCAATCAAATTGAGTCAATTAACAGTCATATTGTTAATTAATTATTTTTTTAATTTATCGATCATTAGTAAATATTTTATTGTAACATTTGTAAAGGATTAATCATCCATCACAATGATAATTAAACTCTTCAACGATTCATAATCGTTGATCAGCCATTTGATCAGACGGTACTTCATGTGTGTGACTTCATAGGTTCAAACCTAAGTCGGTAGCACAAGAACAATTCTTGTACTAATCGATGTTACCATCTAGTAATAATTTTCGACGTTTGGATAGGCTGAATGTATGCCCAGCAATACTCTAGAACCCATGTAGATATAGTTACTGTATAATTCATCCTTTTGACACTCGATGCTCAAGGACAACTTTTGGTTAAACTGTCAACCCAGAAAGAGTGGTCTACATTGTGTTTCAACCTCAAAAATTCTGTGACTTCTCACTAGGACTACTCTGGCCAAAATTTTGCTAGATTGAAATACAGTGATGCATCATCTCCAATTTTACTTAGAGCTATCAATCCCATCTTGACTCACACTCAGACTTCACAAGTACTTGACTGTACCCAAAAATCTTCCATCACCGAAGCACAGTAAGTTACTTACAAGTCACCAAAGCAGTCTCAGATCAGAGGGACACATATATCCATATCCCATCAAAGCAACTCTTGACAGTAAAGTGCTCCGAAAGTGGTCATACTTAGTGAAATATACTCCTATAAATCACCCATATGCCGTACCCGTGTCACCACATACCTTGATTAAGAAGACAACCAACCAATATGGCATGCAACGACCTACACTTGATATAATTATCATCCTTATAACAATTGTATCATTTGGTCGCGAGCTGGATCTAAGAACTACACGATAGATCCTCCTTTATCGTTTTGGAAATAGCTCTAAGGACTTTATCATAATATATGAGTTCTATTTAGGAAGATGTATTCTTTATGATGAATCTTGCTAGATAATATTTATTATTTTATAATTTATATGTTTATATGGAGCACAATCATCTACAATCTAGATGACTGATTTTAGGATACATTTTTCAACATCATGAGTACCACATAGAAATTTAATGAATAAAAATATATAAAAAAAAAGAAGAAACGTAATTTTTTGTGAGAGAGAAGAGGTGGACCAGGTTATTTGGAGGGGCTCATGGAGATTCAAAGCATTAAAAGCTTTTGGCTGGGTGTGGCTCATGAAATAAAGTGGATTGCTGGAGCTCACGATGGGATTCAAGTGGAAACCTGGTTCAGCGTGAATTTGGCGCGAGTGTGGTGTGGGTCCAGGAGATTTACACGCACCTAGGCGCAACGGGTCATTTGGGCGCGATCTTGGTGGTGCAAGAGCAGTGCGGTTCACAACCAGGGCGAACGAAGAAATAACGCGGCGCGGCCTACAGAGGATTCGAGCAAGGCTGGACCAGAGAGTTTAGATACGCGGAATTGGGTGAGGCGCTGGGACGTGGACGCACAGACGTGATGCGATGAACAGAGAAGCTGTAAGATTTTAAATCTTAAAAAAATAAGGAGTCCGTGGAGAATTAGGATGCTGAACATAACGTCTTGTAATCCCACGTCGGTAAACAATAAAAATCCCTCTCTTTCTAAGGTCTATAAAAAGGACCTCAAGTACACAAGAGAAAGGCATCCAACAATGGAAGAGGCACAGAGAGAGGACAGCAAGCGGCAGCATAAGTAGAGAGAAAGAACAGGAGCGAAAGCATAATAGAATTTTTTATTTTATTATTTTAGATTTTGAAAAAAAAATATAGAGTTAGAGATCTTGATGCGTGGTTAAATTCTTTCAATTCAGGAATACGATGAAGCTTGTAAGCAGTTTTTATTTTTTTTTTGTATTTAATTTTCATACAATAAAATTATATTTTTATTTCATATCTTTTTATTCTGAAATATTGATCCAGCCTACACAGCCTAAACCATCCGCTAACGTACCGTGATCTCTGGATACGGTACGTACTTAGGAGAGATAGATCGTAGTATGTTAGATTAAATTTTATATTTTATAATTAAATTTAGATAGTTTATATTCTAATAGGACGAGCCGTGATCTATTGATATAATCCGTACCCTTTAGAGATAAGCTATACTAATATCTCAATCATAAGAATTAATATTACAATATTAAAAAAAATAAATAAATCTAATTTGTATAGTAGATTTAAAATTTCTGGATTATCTCTCTGACTTATTTTCTTTCACAAATTAATTTATATTTGTAATTAAATTTTTGCTATTTTATTCTTTCTTTAATTCTTCTATAATCAATTCTCTTTTATTTCTTCTTCAAAAAAAAAACAACCGACAATATTAAAAAAAATAAATAAATCTAATTTACATGGTGGATTTAAAATTTCTGGATTATCTCTCTGACTTATTTTTTTCACAAATTAATTTATATTTGTAATTAAATTTTTACTATTTTATTCTTTCTTTAATTCTTCTACAATCAATTCTCTTTTATTTCTTCTTCTTCAAAAAAAAAGAAAAACAATCGCTCTAAATCCCTCTAGAAATGATCCTGACTCACCCTATCTATATACTTTGAGTTGATTTTTATTTTTGATCGCCTACAACAATGATCAAAATTTTAGTACCGTTGTCCAAGATCTAAACACAATTATTTTTTTTATTTAAAAAAAAAAAATTAGTCTTATTCTTAGTTTCTTTTTAATTACTTTCTAACTTGCTTAGTTCCTTAGTCAAACTTACTTTCTGCCAAAAAAAAATTTCTATATTGACACCTCATAATCTACTTAGGGAATTAGACACTTAATCATAAAATCTAAAAAGTGAAATAAATTAATTTACTCTTGACTAACTACCAAATCTGGCCACCTTTTCTTCTTCCATTACATAATTTTATAAAACATCTTAAGGGCATAAATCCTAAACAAGATAAGGTGGAGATTTCATCATCCTTCTTTGACCCACAAACTATCATCCTGCATATTGTATTGACCTAAATCTTAACCTAAAATCAATTAGACGTTGGCCCCTAAGGACTCTCGAGCTCAATAGGACAAGGGATCCTAAGAGTTGGACCGGATTAGGGTTAGTCAGTTTGACTGGTGTCTAGAAAAGTAGTTCAGAGACTACGTTCTGAAAGAAGGTGGTTATTTAATTGGTTCCGTTCGCTTATTTAGCCAACTCAGTTGGTATCTAAGCAACGCAATGGGGGGACCCCCACCAATCTTACACTTACCTGACCAGTTGAGTGGCTAGTCTTTTACCTGGAGTGCTCAAAGGAAACCTTAATAGTTAGGAGCTGTCTAGATGTAGGATTATCCTTAGCTAGGATTGACTGCATAACTTAATTACTAACCTACAATCATTAACCCTAATTAAAACACTCTTCTCTATTGTCTCTCGATTTAGGACTCATTAAGCTCTCATCTTTGGAATTCTCTTCTTATCTATCTCTCTTTCCTCTTTTCTTAAGAAAAAAAAAATACAAAAATAACTAAAAATTTTCAAATTTCTTCTTGGATAAGGATATCTAATCGATTAGTGAGAATAGATCCAAATTTTGCATCGAGTCCAGTAGACCTTAAGCCCACCATGGGTAAACCCGAACATGAACCTCGGAAACTGAAAGACCTTTGCTACCTAGTTGGGTCAGCCCAACCCTCATGTATCCAACTGCCACAAACTGATGTCAATTTTGAACTTAAACCCCAGATCATAAACATGCTTCTCAAATTTATCAAAATCGAGGATGCATACATTTTTATAAGGGAATTTAAGAAAGTAAGCATCACAATGCGGCTCCAACAGCTCACTAAGAATGCTATAAAACTTAGGTTGATCAACTTTGCCCTCAGGGATAGTGTCAAAGAGTGGTTATACAGTCTTCCTAACCAATCCATAGCATCATGGGAGGTGTTGGGTATAAAATACCCACAGCCAAAGTCCTCAGTAGAATCGACTCTGGGAGGTCCGCTCGGACTCCTACGGGAGCCGGGCTCCGTCCTCAACGTCAACTGCTGGTAAGCCCCGTCCGGACTCCTACGGGAGCCGGACTTCGCCTTTAACTTTAATTGCAGGAAGACCACGCCCGGACTCCTACGGGAGCCGGGCTTCATCCTCAGCTCCAACGGCTGCAGACAAACTTCGTTCGGACTCCTAAGGGAGCCGAACTCCGCCAACAACTTCAACCGCAAGTAGACTCCGCCCGGACTCCTATGGGAGCCGGGCTCCGTCCTCAACGTCAACCGCTGGTAAGCCCCGTTCGGACTCCTACGGGAGCCGGACTTCGCCTTTAACTTTAATTGCAGGAAAACTCCGCCCGGACTCCTACGGGAGCCGGACTTCATCCTCATCTCCAACGGCTGCAGACAAACTTCGTCTGGACTCCTACGGGAGCTGAACTCCGCCAACAACTTCAACCGCAAGTAGACTCCGCCCGGACTCCTACGGGAGCCGGGCTCCGTCCTCAATGTCAACCGCTGGTAAGCCCCGTTCGGACTCCTACGGGAGCCGGACTTCGCCTTTAACTTTAATTGCAGGAAGACTCCGCCCGGACTCCTACGGGAGCCGGGCTTCGTCCTCGACTCCGATGGCTGCAAGCAGACTTCGTCCGGACCCCTACGGGGGCCGGACTCCGACCGCTGCCGAACTTCAGCCGATGGATCTGCGCCCCCTAGCAGGCCATAATAACGGCCACGATCCTGCTCCACTTCCTGTGGCGGATTCCGCGCAGCTCCATCACTCCCTGACAGGCCGCAGTAACAATCGCAGCTCTGCTCCACTTCCTACAACGGATTCCGCACAGCTCCACTACCCCCTGGCAGGCCACAATAACGGTCACGATCCTGCTCCACCTCCTACGACGGATATCGCGTGATTCTCCCATCCGCTGGCAAGTCACGACAACGGACGCTGCTCCACTCCTCACAACTGATTCCACGTGGCGAGCTACGGCAATAGCCACGATTCCGCTCCACTATCCTTCGCAATAAATTCTTCCTGACTATGGGCGGCCCACTACCAGACGGTTACGAATGTCGCTATCAGTCTGTGGCACCCTCCGCCTATAAAAAGGAGAACCCCAGATATGTTATTCTCTAAGCTCATTTTTTATCTCAAAACTCTGCTAAATTCTCCGTTCGAGCACTCCATTCTTGTTGAGGCAGAGAACTGACTTGAGCGTCGGAGGGTCTTGCCGGAGCAACCCCACCTCCGGTTTAGACTTCCCTTGCAGGTCCCGGTGGCGACCGCGACTTCTCCGACTCCAGCTTCTCCGGCGCAAGCGGATTTTTGCACCAACAGGATTGGCGCTAGAGGAAGGGGTGTGTCTTCGCAGTACCCTTATTCTTAAAGGAGCGTTCAACGGAGCCGCCCCCGATCGTCTCTCCGACACCCACTCCTTATTTCCCCCCGCAGGATCCACACTCGATGCCTCCACGCAAGGCGTCCACGCGACGGTCCACGGCCTTCGCAGCCAGATCTCAGGCTCCAGCCTCCCCTCCTATTTCTCAACCTCCTCCTCCAGCGGCGGCGGTCGGCGCGGAGCAGTTTGACTTGCTGGCACAGCAGGTCAGAGGCCTCGTCGAAGCTGTGCAAGCAATGCAACAGCAGCAGCCACAGGCGTCAGCGCACCTGGAAAGGGCATCTCCGGAGTGCCAGAACCCGGCGGCGGGGCGGGCCACCTGGGCCAGCCGCCCCGTCCTTCCTGGAAAAACAAATCCGAGGGTAGAGAGCCCTCAATCGGACCACGACTCCACCCGTGGAAGATCCCTGCCCCCGTTCTGCCAGAGGACCCTCGAGACTCGAAGTCGAGAGGATTTCCTGGATCGGAGGCTCCAGGAGATGAACCGGCAGATTGAAGAACTCCACCATGCGCCCCCCGCTTATGGTGAGGATATTTGTACTGACCCTCCCTTCTCCCAAATGATCATGCAGGAATCGATCCCGCCAAACTTCAAGCTTCCCCAGTTCGAAAGCTACGACGGGACTTCGGACCCGGTTGATCATCTGGAGGCCTTCCGGACGATGATGCTGCTTCACGGTGCTCCTGATGCCATCTTGTGCCGGGCTTTCCCGTCTACCTTGAAGGGAGCGGCAAGAAACTGGTACTCGACTTTGAAACCGGGTACCATCATTTCTTTCGATCAAATGAGCCATCAATTTGTGGCCCATTTTGTCAGCAGCCGGCGCCCCCGGAAGGGTTCGGAGTCCCTCATCAACATCAAGCAGAGGGAAGGGGAGTCCATACGGGCCTACATCAACTGCTTCAACATCGCGGCGCTGGAGGTCCGGAACTTGGACCTATCAGTCGCCATGGCCGCCCTGAAAGGCGGCCTTCAGAAGAATGACCTTTTGTTCTCCCTAGAGAAGAAGTATCCCAGGAATTTTGCTGATTTGCTGGCTCGGGCTGAAGGATACGCCCGAGCGGAAGAAGCCTTCAAAATAAAGGATGAAGAGACGGTGAGGGAGCGGCAAGCAGGAGACTCGAGTAAGCCCGCAATTGAAAAAAGGCCAAAGGAAGCCCGGCTGCGCTCTCGATCCCCTCCCGGGCATAAGCGCGCCCATACTCCACCCCGGGCGCACAGGCAGAGAAGCCCGGATCGTGGGGTTCGGCGGGGTTCCCCACCAGGGAGATTCCGCAACTACGCCCCCCTCAATGCCTCGAAGGCCCAGGTATTGATGGAGGTCAGGGAGCAGCTCCCTAGGCCGGAGAGGATGCGCACACACCCCGGGAAGCGCAACCCCAACAAGTTCTGCCTCTACCACCGCGACCACGGCCACGACACAGAGGAATGCATCTAGCTCCAGGATGAGATCGAGGAGCTCATTCGACGAAGTCGACTCGATAGGTTCAACCACCGCAGGCCTGAGGGTAGAGGAGACCGGCCAAGAGCCCTTCCGCAGCCTGAACCGCCAAGAAGGGAGGAGCAACCTGGGGACCGATCTCCCATCGGGACCATCGACTCCATCACCGGAGGGCCTCAAGGAGGAGCGGGCCACCCGCGACCGTGGAGCTCGAAAAACCTGTAAATGTATCACTTATGATTTCACCTTGAATCTAAATTTCTTTCTGCTTAACGTACTCTTCCCATCTGGCGTGGATATATTATGACTGGATATGACCCCTCCAAAAATAAAGTTATGTTAGGAACGGGGGAGAACCCCACCCAAGCATACCTAAAATGAAAGTCCGACTATCTCAAAATCGGATGGGGGGAGAGGCCTTACAATGCCCTAATGTGCCCCCACAGCCATATCAGGAACAGGAGGAGAACCTCGTCCTGACATGAGCAAAGTCAAAGGCCCGGTTCTTTTAGACCGGATGGGGGGAGAGGCCTTACAATGCCCTAATGTGCCCCCACAGCCATGTCAGGAATAGGAGGAGAACCTCGTCCTGACATGAGCAAAGTCAAAGGCCCGGTTCTTTTAGACCGAATGGGGGGAGAGGCCTTACAACGTCCTAATGTGCCCCCACAGTCATGTCAGGAACAGGAGGAGAACCTCGTCCTGACATGAGCAAAGTCAAAGGCCCGGTTCTTTTAGACCGGATGGGGGGAGAGGCCTTACAACGCCCTAATGCGCCCCCACAGCCATGTCAGGAACAGGAGGAGAACCTCCTCCTGACATGAGCAAAGTCGAAGGCCCGGTTCTTTTAGACCGGATGGGGGGAGAGGCCTTACAGCGCCCTAACGCGCCCCCACAGCCAAGCCGGGAATGGGAGGAGAACCTCGCCCTGGCTCGAGCAAAGGGGAAGGCCCGGACTCCTACGGGAGCCGGGTTCCGTCCACGACGCCAAGGAAGACTTCGCCCGGACTCCTACGGGAGCCGGGTTCCGTCCACAACACTATGGAAGACTTCACCCGGACTCCTACGGGAGCCGGGTTCCATCCACGACGCCAAGAAAGACTTCGCCCGGACTCCTACGGGAGCCGGGCTCCGTACACGACACCAAGGAAGATTCCAACCGGACTCCTACGAGAGCCGGGTTCCGCCCACGACTTCTGCAGCAAGAGCTGATGGTGGCGAAGCCCGACCGTCCAACAATATCGGGTGAAAGAAAAAAGCCCCTCATCGACACCTCCTCGCTCCTATGCAACCTCGCAAAAAACGGGGGGAAGGCCCTCGCTCCGAGAAGAGGAGGAAAATTAAAAAGGAAGGATGGCGAACTACGACGGGAACAGATGAAGGATGAACCACGCTGAAAGACCTAAAGGACTTCATCCCAACTGAAACGGAGAGCTCCTACTGAACACCTCCGGCCGCTAAAAAGACTTTCGACACCGATTAGGAAGACAGCGACATCCCCGAAATAATATGGGGCCCGGACGGCCAAGCTCGGACTTGCGGCCATGCGCGATGAGAAGGGCGAGCTAACGCATCGACGACCGGACGCCCCCTAACAACGTCTACATCAGACAAGTCAAACGACAAGAAAAGTTCGACGGACGGCAATTTAGTGCAACGCGCGGACGAGGTAACACAAAATGCCCTTTTCATTCTATTTCCGATATACACACTACAAAGCCAGGAAGGCCAAGGAAAGAAAGGCAAAATGATAAAAAGGAAGTAAATACATGACAAGACAGAAAGACGAAAAGAGCTCTAAGGAGGCCCTGCTCCCTCCGACCTAGAATTATCTACTCCGTCCCTTAACCAGGACTGCCTCAGATTCTCAATCTCTTCTTCTAGCTCTCCCCTTTTCTGCAGCGCATCCTGGAGCGCCCGACGAAGTTGCTGGCTCTCGGCTTCCGCCTCTCGATGCCTCTTCCTCAAGACCTCGGACTCCGCCTCCGCGTCCGCGACGGCCCGCCGCTCGAGTGCCAGTTGGATCTTCACTTGTTGCAGCTCGGCTGTCTTTTCCCCGAGGGAGACAGAAATCCCCTCAACGGCACCTCTTAGGGCTTGGAGCTTTTCAAAATCTTGGGCGGAAGTAAGCTGTGCCCTGTTAGCCAGCTGCCTCTGGAGACGGACGACTTCGTCGGCCGCCGTCCTGAATCTCCCTTTATATTCTTCCACCTGCCTGCGCCAGCTAGCCCGCTGCACGTCGTGGCTCACCTCGACGTCCTGAAGCTGCTGCTGAAGGTCGGAGAACTTCTGCGACCACCTCTGTTCATCATCGACCCGGGCCAAGAGCCGGGATGAATTTCTTTCCAGCTGGCCGATCTTCCCCTTCGCAGCTGACAGTTCCACCTTAAGGGCGCTGATCCTGGCGGCCTGGGCCCAAATTCGGTCGCTGGCGCTCTTCTTGCATTCCTCAAGTTCCTTTGCGAAGTTCGCCTTCCTCCGGCTATACTCCATGATCCCCTTCACATGGAGACTCTGAAAGTGGGTGGCCTCAGCGGTGGCTTTAGAGTGACCTTCTCTCGATTTGCGGAGCTCGCCTTTCATCTTCTTCAACTTCTTTGTCAGGTGAAGGACTTCCTTCTTCAGCCGCTGGATCGTCGATTTCAGCGGAACTCCCAGGGGCAGGGGGAGCGCTTCTGTAGGGCACTGCCATCGGAAGGCAAAAGCGTCAAAGCACGACTCATTGCAAGAAGAAAAGCAGAGAGAAGGAGGGAGGGGGAAGGAGAAGCCATCCGCAACAAGAAATCCAACTTTCTTGATTGAATGGTTTTTAAAGACAAACGGAAAAGAAAAATTACGACGAAGTAAAGGTACAAGATCGGAGGTCTCAGACCTCAGAGGCGGGGGGTGGAGAACTCAGCGCGGGGGCTGCGACAGCAGTGGCGGCTGACGAGGGGCCGGCCTCATCTTCAGACTCCTCGCCTAGGAAGCTGAGGTCGAGCTCTGGGAATCTCCTGGCCACCTTCTCTTGGCAGAGCTCAAACCCCTTAATGAATGCTTCCTGGTCGAATTGGACCTTCAGGTCCCTCATCTCCGCGGAGGCCTTGAATTCCTCCACCGCAAGAGCTCGGGCCTTCGAGACCAAGACCGGAGTTTGCTCGATCAAGTTGGCGACCTCGACCTCCGACTTCCTTGCCGATTCCTCCAAGATCTGCCTCTCCTCCTCCCGGGCTTGCTTCTCCCTTTCCAGGGCCTCCTGGAGGGCGGCTACTTCGGCCGTCTTTGCTTGGAGGCGAGCAACCTCCGCCTGACAGCGTTCCTCCACCTGGAGGATGTCCCTCCTCGTGCGGCTCACCGCCTCGATATAGGCAAGGAGCTGGTGCCTAATCTGCAAGAGCGGCTAGGAAATTAGAGCAAAGGCCGAGTAGCCGTGTAAATGAAGATCCGCTTACCTCAAGGAATGACCCCAAAGAGTCCCAAGCCCGCTGCTCAGGATCGGCGCGGTCGATCCTCTCCACGACGTCAGGCAGGATGCAGCCGTCGATCAGCCGCCTGATCAAGTCTCTATCGTTGAAGGGATTCTCCGACCCCTCTTCGGAGCAGAGGGACTCGTCCGCAGCAGTTCGGCGGCTACTCGCCCTGCGGGCCACCGATTTCTTTCTTTTCCCCACGGCGGGCGCCTCCGTAGGGCGAACCCCCGAAAAGGGGGCCCCAGTCGGTGGACTCCTCGAGGAGGCCCGGGGAGCCGTTGGCTCGGTATCCGAGAGAATGTCGATGGTCGGGGCCGCCTGGACGGGTGCAGCTAAGCTCGACTCCTCCGCCCTGGCCCTCTTCGCCGATCCGGAGGTCGCTGCGCCCTTCCTCTTGTGAGCCCTCAGGCCCCTGGCGAGCATCCGTGCTGCTTCGGCGTCCATTCCTAAAAAAAAAAAAAAAAGAGGGAAAGAAGAAAAAGAAGCAAACCAATCAATCAAGAGTCAGAGGTCGAAAAAAAAAAGAAGAGAGAGAAGAAAAGAAGAAAGAGAGAGAGAAGGAAGAAGAGGTAAAGAGAAGAAGAGGAGAAAAGCATGAAAAGAGAAGATAAGGTAAAAGATGAATACTCGCTGGATCCTGGGGACTCAGGCCGATGTTGAAAAGAAACTGCTCCCTCAGAAGATTGGGAAGGGAAGGAGCGGAATAAGCTAGAAGCTTCTGGGCGGCCTGGAGGTCGTCCTCCCCCAGGCTGGGAGCCTGGCGGACAGAATCTCTCAGAGAGCCCTAAGGGGGCAGGCCCAGTCTCAGGGTCGGGCAGTGGATGAAGAGGTATTTCTCCTTCCAATTGTGGATCGAAGAAGGGGCGCCTTTCAGCAATCCCTTCTTGCCGAACTGGGGAGAGAAGTACCACCAGTCCTTCGCCGAAGGATGGCGCTTAAAGGTATAGAAGTGCCTAAACAAGGAGAGGGATGGTTGGACCTCGACCACATGGCAGAGGGAGAGAAATCCTATCAAAAACCTAAAAGAATTCGGGGCCACGGAAGCCAAGGAGATGTCCAAGAAACGGAAGAGGGCAACGACAAAGGAAGGAAGCGGAAGCCGGAGTCCGGCACGGAATGCCTCCTGGTACAAACAAAAGCGACCGAGAGGGGGAGTGCTGGCCCGGTCAGAAGGGCCAGGCAGCTCCAGGTCGTACTCCAGAGGAACTCCGTACTGAACCCTTATCAGAAGGAGTTCCTCCGAGGTTAGGGAACATGGAATGGCGCCCGACGCGAAAACTGGGTGAAGCCCAGCCCCAGACGTAGGTTCGTCTACAGAGCCGGGGACCTGGGGGTTTGAGGCGGAAGAGCTCCCAGAACTGCAGGGAGCAGAAGAGCCGGAAGACATTTCGAGTAGTTTCAAAGGGGGGCTCTAAAGGTCTCTAAGAAGGCGGACAGAAAGGGAGACGAGAGGCCACAGGAAACTAACTCGGAGGGACGCAAAAAGAAACAATGACAGAGAAGGGGTCCCTAGGCGGTGGAAAGAAGGTTGAAGGTGCTGGAACTAACCTATATCGCTCTGAGGGACCGGAGGGATGAAGACAGAGACGATTTGGGAGGCACCTACGGCTCGAGAAGATGCCCACTGAAATAGGACTCTCGAAGAGAAGGCAAACACTGGTCGAAACTCTGGAACAGAATAGGACACCTAAAGGTGGGAGGACGGGTTTAAATAGACCCTGGGATCCGGCGCCATAATGATCGCGAATCCCCCCAAGCCAGTCCGCATCCGACACGTGTCCTACTCCCCCTGGCAGGCGGCTAAAAGTGGCTGACGGTTGGCAGGGCCATTATTGCGCCGTACCTGGGCCAGTGTACCTGCGAGAATTTTGAAGAGTCTCTTCGTACCGCCTCAATTCGAAAAGACTCTGGCACGCGCGCAATTAATGCCCAAAATATCTGGGGGCGGCAGTGCGCGGGATTTGAGGGGACGGCTTTGGCTGTACCCATCTCTCTGTACTTCCTTCGTTCGAAATTCAAACTCGAAAGTAGGGGGACTGGTGTTGGGTATAAAATACCCACAGTCGAAGTCCTCAGTAGAATCGGCTCCGGGAGGTCCGCCCGGACTCCTACGGGAGCCGGGCTCCGTCCTCAACGTCAACTGCTGGTAAGCCCCGTCCGGACTCCTACAGGAGCTGGACTTCGCCTTTAACTTTAATTGCAGGAAGACCACGCCCGGACTCCTACGGGAGCCGGGCTTCATCCTCAGCTCCAATGGCTGCAGACAAACTTCGTCCGGACTCCTACGGGAGCCGAACTCCGCCAACAACTTCAACCGCAAGTAGACTCCGCCCGGACTCCTACGGGAGCCGGGCTCCATCCTCAACGTCAACCGCTGGTAAGCCCCGTTCGGACTCCTACGGGAGCCGGACTTCGCCTTTAACTTTAATTGCAGGAAAACTCCGCCCGGACTCCTACGGGAGCCGGGCTTCATCCTCAGCTCCAACGGCTGCAGACAAACTTCGTCCGGACTCCTACGGGAGCCGAACTCCGCCAACAACTTCAACCGCAAGTAGACTCCGCTCGGACTCCTACGGGAGCCGGGCTCCGTCCTCAACGTCAACCGTTGGTAAGCTCCGTTCGGACTCCTACGGGAGCCGGACTTCGCCTTTAACTTTAATTGCAGGAAGACTCCGCCCAGACTCCTACGGGAGCCGGGCTTCGTCCTCGACTCCGACAGCTGCAAGCAGACTTCGTCCAGACCCCTACGGGGGTCGGACTCCGACCGCTGTCGAACTTCAGTCGATGGATCTGCGCCCCCTAGCAGGCCATAATAACGGCCACGATCCTGCTCCACTTCCTGTGGCGGATTCCGCGCAGCTCCATCACTCCCTGACAGGCCGCAGTAACAGTCGCAGCTCTGCTCCACTTCCTACAACGGATTCCGCACAGCTCCACTACCCCCTGGCAGGCCACAATAACGGCCATGATCCTGCTCCACCTCCTGCGATGGATATCGTGCGATTCTTCCATCCGCTGGCAAGTCACGACAACGGACGCTGCTCCACTCCTCGCAACTGATTCCACGTGGTGAGCTACGGCAATAGCCACGATTCCGCTCCACTACCCTTCGCAATAAATTCCTCCTGACTATGGGCGGCCCACTACCAGACGGTTACAAACGTCGCTATCAGTCTGTGGCGCCCTCCGCCTATAAAAAGGGGAACCCCAGATACGTTATTCTCTAAGCTCATTTTTTATCTCAAAACTCTGCTAAATTCTCCGTTCGAGCACTCCATTCTTGTTGAGGCAGAGAACTGACTTGAGCGTCGGAGGGTCTTGCCGGAGCAACCCCACCTCCGGTTTAGACTTCCCTTGCAGGTCCCGGCGGCGACCGCGACTTCCCCGACTCCAGCTTCTCCGGCGCAAGCGGATTTTTGCACCAACAGGAGGGTTTTGTTAAAGTGTTCTTAAAAAAAAAAAATTCACACCATAAGACTGCCTAATTTAGGAGTGAAATTAATCAATTTTATCAATTACCCAGTGAGTCTTTTTGAAAATGCTTTGATCATTTTAAAAATTTTTTGAGTCAATGCCCACACCATGGGATAGAAACTCGAAGGCTGTGCTAAATCATTTATGAAGGATTAGACCCAAACTCTAGAACTATATTAGAATCAATATGTCAGGATCAATTCATGAACAAAGAGCCTATAGAAGCCTAACAATTTCTAGAGGACCTAACAGAAAAGTGTCTATAATGGGAGATTACTAGGGAACCCGATACACTCACACCTTCAAGAGGGGGTATATATCAAGTTCAACCTTTACTAGCTGAAGAGACTAAATTTACATCTTTGATCCGTAGGATAGAGGCCCTAAAACTCAAAGGACACACCCAAGTGAACCAAGTTGCAACATCCACTTGCAATGGATGTAATACCACAGACCACATAATGGAAGGATGTCCTTTCTCAATAGGTCCAACTGAGAACGAAGTAGCACAGGTGAGCACAGTCTGTCAAAGACCCACAAATGACTCCACGCACCAACGTACAATCCAGGATGAAGGAATCACCCTAATTTTTTTTGGTCACAAGTGTCAAACTCAAATAGACCTGCCTTCACTCAGTCCAACCCCAGATTCACTCAATCATCAAATAACCTATCAGATTTCAGTAATGATCAAAGACTTAACTCGCTAGAAAAGAGTCTAAAAATCTTAGCAAAATTGACTGCTAACACCAACATTACACTAAACAACTTCACGTAGACCACGAGCCTGCTTTTAACTTCCAACACCCAGGCTATTGCCCGTTTAGAGATACAGTTAGGTCAATTAGCCACGGCTGTGAGTGAAAGAGAAAAAGATCAACTACCGAGTCAATCCGAGGCTAATCCTAGAACTCAAAACAATCAAAGACCACAACAAGGAGCCCAGATCAACCAATTAAATATAATTCACACCTTAAGGTCTGAAAAATAAGTAGACAACCATGTCGGTATACCTGAAGATCAAGATGACCCATTGTCTAAACCACCTAATGAGCAAGTGACCAATCAGACTGAGTCTAAAGAGCCAGGTAAGTTTAAGGAGTCAACAGAGATTGACAAAATACCCAAGCCACTTGCAGAATCTATCTCAGGGTTTAAGTAAGTCAAGACATCACCCACCAATCCTGTAGCTTTTTTTTTAAATTGACTTAGGTCCAACAGATATTCAGCCCATATGGATCAAATCCTAGAGATGTTTAAACAAGTGAAAGTAAATATCCCTCTACTAGACATGATCCAACAAGTTCATGCCAAATTCCTCAAAGACCTATGCACAAAGAAGAAAACTACCAATATTTTTAGAAAAGCCTTCTTGGCGGTCAGTGTGAGCTCATATCTATCGAGCCATATGCCTGTTAAGTATAAAGATCTAGGATCTTCGATAATCTCTTGTGTCATTGGGGAAACCATCATTGATAGGGCCTTATTAGACTTAGGGGCTAGTGTGAACATCTTACCTTATTCGATCTATGAAAAAATAGGGATAGGAGAATTAAAGCCTACATAAATCACATTGTAATTGGTAGATCAATCAGTGAGGGTCCCCAAAGGAGTTGTGGATGATGTGTTAATCAAGGTCGGCAATTTCATTTACCTTGTGAATTTTGTGATCCTCGAGACTAAACTAGTGTCTAATCCAAAAGGTCACATCCCAGTAATCTTAGGAAGACCATTCTTAGCAACCATAAATGCCCTAATCAATTATCACAATGGACTCATGAAGCTCTCGTTTGGAAATATAACCATTGATCTTAATATTTTCAATCTTGAAAACAAAAGGAACCAATTAATTGATGTAAACATGATCCAGGATGAGATCTATGAGATCATTGATCTAGGAGAAGAAGATTTTGACTATAATCTCTGGTCAGATCAAGAATTTAAAATAGCTTATGAAATTTCTCCATCTAGTGATCAGAGAGTTCATCCACAATGGCAAGCACCCATCGAACCACCTATAAGGATGGATGAACCAATACACAAGCCATCGATTGAGGAAGCACTAAAACTAAAACTCAAAACACTCCCTGAGCACCTCAAATATGCATATCTAGGTCCATCAGAAATTCTACTTGTAATCATCGCATCAGACCTAGATCAAACTCAAGAGGAGAAACTTTTAGCTATCCTCAAAGAGAATAAAGAAGCCATAGGCTGGACCATGACTGACATCAAAGGGATTAGCCCTTCAATTGTCCAACATCGAATTCATTTAAGAGAGGAAGCCAAGCCAATTAGAAACCCCCAAAGGAGACTTAACCCAGCTATGAAGGAGGTAGTGAAGAAAGAGATTCTCAAGTTACTAGATAATATAATTATCTACCTCATTTCAAATAGTTTATGGGTTAGCCCAATTCAAGTAGTGCCTAAAAAGTCAGGGATAACAGTAGTCCAAAATGAAGCAAATGAGTTAGTGCCGACTAGAGTCCAAAGTAGATGGAGAGTCTATATTGATTACAAAAAACTGAATGCAGCTACAAGAAAGGATCATTTTTCTCTACCATTCATTGACCAGATGTTAAAAAGGTTAGTCGGACATGAGTTCTATTATTTTTTTGATGGATATTCCGGCTATAACCAGATTCCTATAGCACCAGAGGATCAAGAGAAGACCACATTTATCTATCCATTTGAAACTTTTGCCTATAGATGCATGCCCTTTGGTTTATATAATACTTCATCTACTTTTCAAAGGTGCATGATCAGCATCTTTACTGACATGATCGAGAGATTTTTAGAAATATTCATGGATGATTTTTCAATCTTTGGCTCCACCTTCTCCAAGTGCCTACATCACCCAAGACTGATTTTAGAAAGGTGTAAAGAGAAATACTTGGCGCTTTTTAGAAAGCAATCCAATTTTTTTTTTACTTTATTTTAACTGATCTTTATTTTTTTAGAAATAATGGACCCCTCTGTGTGGAAGCACCTATCAATAAATGTGGTCTGGCTGAAGACGATAAACTTAGCACTTTTTGTGAGGCAATCCAGTTTTTGCTTTTGCTTTTGCTTTCTTTTGTATTTTGTTTAGGTTAATCGAGTTTTGCTTCGTATCTTTTGTAGAGATTTGAAGACAATATTGATTAAGTTGGAGGGGAGAATCAATTTTGAAAAGACTTCTGAATCAGATGATATCTCTCCTTTTTTTTTTCTTTGTATGCACATTTTGTTTTTCCTTACTCCATTGAGAATAATATCGATTAAGTTAGAGGGGAGAATAAAAATTTTTAAATCCTCAAGTAAGTTAGTATTTAACATTTAAGCACCTGAGTATACTTAAGAATCAAATTAAACTAAATATTTTTTAAAAAAAAGTTTGATGTACAAACCAGAGAGTTTGTGAGATATCAAGGGATCAAGTATTAAGAAAACTCAATAAAGAGTTAAGTTTAGAACTTAAACAGTTTTCTTTAAGTATTTTTAATTTTTTTTACTAGCATCAAAGAAGAGTTTACTTTTTATGGACTTATGTAGGATAACTATATATTTTTTTATATATTAAAAAAAAATTTAAGTACTTCATGCTGAGTAACCGGGCCTCATTGCCTAAACAAGTATTGAATTTCGTATCAAAAGGTATGAAGGGTAAAGAAGCTTTGTTGTAAAGCTAGTTTTAATTTGTAATCTGTTTAATTCGAGCAAGTAGGTTTGAGAGATATTCTATACCTAGTACTTTAAAGCTATCTGGTTCGAGAGTCATTGGCTGAAAACTCGCTACATGGGTCAAACAGAAAGCTTAAGGGATAAAGACATTCAATAGAGGTACAATATTAAAAATAAAAAAATAAAAAATCAATAAATAAAGGACGGAAGTAACAATATATTTATCCATATGAAGATTAATGATTTGGAGATAGAGGTAAGGATAATTTAGAAAAAATTTAGAAAAAATTTAGTGTTCTTAGCTTAACTCCCACATTGATTAGTATTAATACTCTAATGACATACCTCACACACACTCTACTGCGTATTAGTGGTCCTTTTGAAAATTATCTGGTAAAATTCAAAACTCAAAGTTAAACGGTACTTGGTACTAAATTCTTTCTTTACTCGAGGATGAGTAAAGTTCAAGTTGGAGGATGTGATCAATGCATCAAATGTAATATAAAAAATATTAAAATCTCTGATATTTAAGTCATATTATTTTATATTAGATAATTTTTATTTTTTTTTAAATAATTGATTATAAAATTTAATCGTAGATCAACAAATAAATGATCCTTCAATATGTGTAGATAAAATTTATGTTCAAATTCAGGCCTGATGCATGACACGTAATAATTCATAAGTATCAGGTAGAAATTCAATGGAAAAAAAAAAAAAGAAACAATTTTTTGTGAGAGAGAAGAGGTGGACCAGGTTATTTGGAGGGGCCCATGGAGATTCAAAGCATTAAATGCTTTTGGCTGGGTGTGGCTCATGAAATAAAGTGGATTGCTGGAGCTCACGATGGGATTCAAGTGGAAACAGGGTGCAGCGTGAATTTGGCGCGAGTGTGGTGTGGGTCCAGGAGGTTTACACGCACCTAGGCGCAACGGGTCATTTGGGTGCGATCCTGGTGGTGCAAGAGCAGCGCGGTTCACAACCAGGGCGAACGAAGAAATAACGCAGTGCGGCTTACAGAGGATTCGAGCAAGGCTGGACCAGAGAGTTTACGTACCCGGAATTGGGTGAGGCGCTGGGACATGGATGCACAGACGCGATGCGATGAACAGAGAAGCCGTAAGATTTTAAATCCTAAAAAAATAAAGAGTCCGTGGAGAATTAGGATGCTCAACATAACATTTTGTAATCCCATATCGGTAAACAATAAAAATCCCTCTCTTTTTAAAGTCTACAAAAAGGACCCGAGGTATACAAGAGAAAAACATTCAAGAGTAAGAGAGACACGGAGAAAACATAGCAAGCAGCAGTGAAAATAGAATAAAATTCTTTATTTTATTATTTTAAATTTTAAAAAAAAAAAGAATATGAAGCTAGAGATTTTGACGGTTGGCTAAATGATAAAGTTTGTAAATAAATATTTATTTATTTTTTTGTATTTCATTTTTATGCAATAAAATTATATTTTTATTTTATATCTTTTAATTTTGAGGTATTGATATAGCCTAAATAGCCAAAACCATCCACTGATGTGTCATGATCCCGATACGTATCTAGGAGAGATAGATCGTAATATGTTAGATTAAATCTTATATCTTGTAATTGAATTAAGATAGTTTATATTCTAATAGGACGAACCGTGATCTACTGATCTGTACTTTTTAGAGATAAGCTATACTAATACCCTAATCACAAAAATTAATATTGCAACATAAAAAAAAAATAAATCTAATTTGCATGGTGGATTCGAAATTTCTGAATTATCTCTCTGACTTATTTTCTTTCACAAATTAATTTATATTTGCAATTGAATTTTTACAATTTTATTCTTTCTTTAATTCTTCTACAATCAATTCTCTTTTATTTCTTCTTCAAAAAAAAAAAAAATCACTCTAAATCCCTATGGAAATGATTCCGACTCATCCTATCTATATAGTTTGAATTGGTTTTTATTTTTGACCACCTACGACAGCGATCAATGATAATATAGGAAGCTTAGAAAAAAAGATAAAGAAACTCAGCCTTAAAAATAAACCCAATCATGGTGAAAAAGGAGATTCAAAAGATGATGATCATGAAGAAAATAAAGATGAAGGTATGAACAAACAGCATGGTGATCTATTCAAAGAGTAGAGGTATACCCACAATCATCCCACAGACCTTATAATTGATGATCATTCACAAGGGATAAGAACTAGATTCACTTTTAGAGAAATTTATGATTATCTTATTTTTGTTTCACAAATTGAACCTAAATGCATAGAAGAAGTTGAAAATGATCTAAATTGAATGCTTGGAATGCAAAAAAAAATAAATTAATTTGAAAAAAATAATATCTAGACTTTGGTAAGGACACCAATCAACCATCTAATTATTGGCACTAATTGGGTATTTAGGAATAAACTAGATGAGAAAGGTAATGTCGTAAGAAATAAGGTAAGACTTATAGCTAAAAGGTATAATCAAAAAGAGAAAATATATTTTGATAAAACTTGTGCTCTTGTAGCAAGATTAGAAGCAATTAGGCTATTACTTACATTTGTTTGTTATATGAACTTTAAATTATTTTCAATGGATGTAAAAAGTACTTTTCTAAATGGTTATATTGCTGAAGAAATTTTTGTAGAATAAGCACCTAGTTTTCAAAATCATATTTTTTTCAAATCATGTGTACAAACTTAATAAAGCATTATATAGATTAAACTAAGTACCTAGAGCTTGGTATGAAAGATTAAGTAAATTTCTGCTTGAAAATAATTTCACTAGAGGTAGTGTAGATACAACTCTATTTTCAAAAAAAAAAATAAATACTTATTGTTGGTGCAAAAATCTGCTTGCGCCGGAGAAGCTGGAGTCGAAGAAGTCGCGGTCACCGTCGGGACCTGCAAGGAAAGTCTAAATCGGAGGTGGGGTTGCTCCGGCAAGACCCTCCGACGCTCAAGTCAGTTCTCTGCCTCAACAAGAATGGAGTGCTCGAACGGAGAATTTAGCAGAGTTTTGAAATGAAAAAATGAGCTTATGGAATAACGTATCTGGGTCCCCCTTTTTATAAGCGGGGGAGGTAACGGATTGATGGCGATATCTGTAACCGTCTGGCAGTGGGCTGCTCAGGGTCAGGCGGAGTTTGCTGCGAAGAGTAGTGGAGTGGACCCGTGGCTATCACTGGGGCGTGCCACGTGGAGTCTGCCGCGTGAAGTGGGGTGGCGTTTGTTGTCGTAACTTGCCAGCGGATGGGAGAATCGCGCGGTATCCGTTGCAGGAGGTGGAGCAGGATCGCGGCCGTTTATCGTGGCCTGTCAGGTAGTAATGGAGCCGCGCGGGATCTGTCGTAGGGAGTGGAGCAGTGCTGCGATCGTTACTGCGGCCTGTCAGGGAGTGGTGGAGCTGCGCGGAATCCGCCGCAGGAAGTGTAGCAGAATCATGGCCGTGATTGTGGCCTGGGAGTGCAGATCTGTCGGCTGAAGTTCGGCAGCGGTCGGAGTCTGGCCCCACGTTGGGGTCCGGGCGGAGTCCTCCTTGCGGTTGGGGTAGTGGGTGGAGCCCGGCTCCCGTGGGAGTCCGGGTGGAATCCCCTGCAATCAAAATCAGATGCAAAGTCCGGCTCTCGTAGGAGTCCGGACAAGGCTTACCGACAGCTGATGTTGAGGACGGAGCCCGACTCCCGTAGGAGTCCGGGCGGAGTCCGCTTGCGGTTGAAGTTGTTGGTGGAGTCCGGCTCCCGTAGGAGTCCGGACGGAGTCTGCTTGCGGCTGCTGGAGTTGAGGACGAAGTCCGGCTCCCGTAGGAGTCCGGGCGAAGTCCGCTTGCGGTTGACGTTGTTGGCGGAGTCCGGCTCCCGTAGGAGTCCGGACGGAGTCGGCTTGCAGCTGCTGGAGTTGAGGACGGAGCTCGGCTCCCGTAGGAGTTCGGGCGGAGTCCGCTTGCAGTTGACGTTGTTGGCGGAGTCCGGCTCCCGTAGGAGTCCGGACGGAGTCGGCTTGCAGCTGCTGGAGTTGAGGACGGAGCTCGGCTCCCGTAGGAGTCCGGGCGGAGTCCGCTTGCGGTTGAAGTTGTTGGCGGAGTCCGGCTCCCGTAGGAGTCCGGACGGAGTCTGCTTGCGGCTGCTGGAGTTGAGGACGAAGCCCGGCTCCCGTAGGAGTCCGGGCGAAGTCCGCTTGTGGTTGACGTTGTTGGTGGAGTCCGGCTCCCGTAGGAGTCTGGACGGAGTCGGCTTGCAGCTGCTGGAGTTGAGGATGGAGCCCGACACATTAGGGCGTTGTAAGGCCTCTCCCTCCATCCGGTCTAAAAGAACCGGGCCTTTGACTTTGCTCATGTCAGGACGAGGTTCTCCTCCTGTTCCTGACATGGCTGTGGGGGCACATTAGGGCGTTGTAAGGCCTCTCCCCCCATCCGGTCTAAAAGAATCGGGCCTTTGACTTCGCTCATATCAGAATGAGGTTCTCCTCCTGTTCCTGACATGGCTTTGTTTTTGGAGGGGTCATATCCAGTCATAATAAATCCACGCCAGGTGGGAAGAGTACGTTAAGTAGAAAGGAATTTAGATTCAAAGTGAAATCGTAAGTGATACATTTACAGGTGTTCTGAGCTCCACGGTCGCGGGTGGTCCGCTCCTCCTTGAGGTCCCCCGGTGATGGAGTCGATGGTCCCGATGGGAGGCCGGTCCCCGAGTTGCTCTTCCCTTCTTGGCGGTTCAGGCTGCGGGAGCGCTCTTGGCCGGTCTCCTCTACCCTCAGGCCTGCGGCGGATGAACCTGTCGATGTTGAGGACTTCGGCTGTGGGTATTTTATACCCAACACTTATAGTTCAGATTTACATAGATGATATTATTTTTGGAGCTACTAATGAAAATCTTTGTCAAGAATTTGTTGAGCTTATGTAGGATAAATTTGAAATGAGCAAGAGGGGGGAATTAATATTTTTTTTTGGATTTCAAATTAAACAAATGAAGGAAGGAATATTTATCAACCAAACTAAATATATTCGAAAGATACTAAAGAAGTTTGGATGGAAAATGCAAAAAAAATGGGCACACCGATAAGCCCCAAATGTAGACTTGACAAAGATAAAAATGGTAAAAGCATAGATCAAAAGCTCTATAGAAGTATGATCGGCTCATTACTGTATTTGACTGCTAGTAAACCTGATATACTATTTAGTATTTGCATGTGTGCTAAGTTTCAATCTAATTCTAAAGAAACTCACTTGCTAGCTATTAAGAGGATTCTTAGATATTTAGTTGATACACAAAATCTAGGATTATAGTATTCAAAACAACCATCCATTGAACTAATTGGTTATATAGATGCTGATTATGGAGATTATAAAATTGATAGAATAAGCGCTAGTAGAACATGTCTATTTTTAGGATTAAACTTAATCTCATGGTATAGCAAGAAATAAAACTCAGTAATATTATCTACTACTAAAGTTGAATATGTTACTACTGAAAGTTGTTGTGCTTAAATACTATGGATTAAGCAACAACTTAAAGATTTTGGCATTAAACAAAGTAAAGTTCCCATAAGATGTGATAATACAAGTATTATTAATTTAACTAAAAATCCTATTCAGCACTTTAGGATAAAGCATATTGAAATAAGACATCACTTTATCAGAGATCATGTTCAAAATAATGACATCATACTTAAATTTATTTGTACTGAAAATCAATTAGCTGATATCTTTACCAAACCACTTAGTGAAGATAGATTTAGAATGATAAGAGATGAATTAGGAATTTGTGATCCTTGCTAAATAAAGATCTTATCCAAAAATCTTTGCCTATCTTGTTAGTTTCCTTAGGTTGGTTTGATTTGAGTCTTCTCAGATGTTTTAGGATCTAATCTGAATTTAATTTGAATCATTTTTAGTATCTGAGATAGGGGCTCGAGTCAACTCGACTGTGCCTGTGAGTTATCGACTCGACTCTCAAGTCGAATCTAGTAGGGGGTCGAGCAGGCTCGACGATCGGGACCTAATTTTTATATAAAACTTTTATCTTTCTGAAAATACTATTTGCTTTACCTTTTCCAAGCTTGCTCACCTTAAATCCCCTCAACTCCTCTTCTAAACCCTTCAAAACCCCTTCCACCATGATTCTTCATCAATCTCTTGGGAAATTCGAGCATTATGGCACCTCGAGTTCAATTTGCAGTCGCGAAGAGGTGAGGAAGTGCTGAGGCATCTGAAAGTCAGTCCAAATGCCAATGAGAGCAAGAAGAACTTCATCCTACCCCTTCCACATTGATCTCCCCTCTGAATCGAGTTTTCATGGATTCTCATGCAGTCACCATAGATAGAAAAGTGGATTTTATCTTTTTGGATGAAGAATATTTTCGAATCGATAGCTGGATTCGTTAGCAAGGTTGGAAGAAAATTTGTTCCTTAGGGGTGCCGACCTTCCCTAATCTAGTAAGAGAGTTCTTCGAGAATTTGAAAGTGTATGTGGATTGTATTTGGTCTACTATGAAGGGTACTAAAATTGCTCTAAATCAAAGGAAATTAGGGCACCTATTAGAAATGCCCAGGATCGGGATTTGCTATCCTACTTTAGAGAATGACTTTGATGGTTTGAGGAGGCTTTTAGGTAGAGACGATGTAGAAAAATTTTGATTTTCATAAGGCTAATTAATTTCCAATTGAAATGAGGCTACTACACAGCATTGTTAGTAGGATTATCTTCTCCAAAACTGATCGATTTGACTAGATATCTAAGAAGGAACTAGCAGTAACGTATTATTTGGTTGAAGGAATGACTATGAATCTACCATTTATGATGTTGGACCAAATTAAAAATGCGGTGGGCAGATCAAAGGCCAAAGCTTGTCTTCCCTATGGAATGGTCTTCATCCTGATCTTTGTAGATAATCAAATTAATTTGGAAGGTGAAGATTTCAAAACTTTTGCACACACTAATTATTACACCAAGCATTCTCTTCACCATATAGAATATAAGATGGTGAATGATCAGTGGGCGAGGGAAGGTGAGGGAACACCCTCACATACATCTAGATCATCTCCCTCAAATTTTGCCAGACCATCTTCTCCAGCACGTTGTTGTGTACGATCCAGTACCACTTGTTGCAGCAGAAAAAAAAAATAAAAATAAAACAAGAATACAATCAAATACATGGATCAGCCAAAAAGCTAGTCTCCATAGGGCATGCAAGCTTCACTATAAAAAAAAAATTATAAGAGGAGATCACACCCTCAATCCTTGTACACCAATCTCTTTGTCTCAACAAGAAGCTCTCTTTCACAAAAACTCTCTCTACAAGACCCCTAGAACTCCTGAAACAACCACTGTTTGACAGTCTGCCCAAGGTACCGCTATACCTCTGCTCTCTATCAACGCTCCTCAGGCTGCTGCTACTGAACAGGATTCTCGGTTGATTGCCGCTACCTTGGTTCCACTCTCTGTTTCATCCACAGGACTATTTATAGCCCCAAAACCCAAACTATATTGGAATCAGACTCCAGAAGCATCTGAACCGTGCGATCCATGCTGCAAGCCTTCTAAGCCGCTTGATCGCTCCCGATCAAATTTTCCAGATCACCGCCAGCTTCCTCAGCCATTAGATCAAAATCGAGAGTCACCAGAACCGTCAGATCATGCTGTCGATCCACAAAATTTTCTATGGACCATGAGAAACATCCTAGGAAACCACTTCAGTCCATGTAGACCACATGAAATGCCCTTGGAAACGGACATCAGTCCACGCCTTGCATATGGACCACGTGAAAGGCATGGGTTGTGCCCATGCATCCGTTGGACTGGCCCGTGCATTCCCACTCCACTATTGAGCTTGGCCCGCTCCACCGTTGGCCTGCATCGGTCGGTGGGCCCCTTTGGCGGTCTTGGGTCGTACCAACTGCTTTTGGGCTTCTCTCGCACATATCTTCTCCATCCGAACTCCATTTGGACTATTCTTGGACTCATTGGACTCCATTCGTCATCTTGAACCTCGTTCTAAGCTTATTGTGCATCGAATCTTAAGATATTTTTCTCAATAATCTCCATCTTGACTCGATATTTGATCTCCACCTAACTTTGAGAGCTGAATCTTCTCGCCCCCATACCCTAGGGCAAATATCTACTGATCATGGATAGACAAACATTAAAGTTGAGCCAGACCGCTCCATCTCATCTCCATTATATACTATGCTCCTTCTGATCTGAGATCTGCTTAGGATAGCCTCCTGCGGTAATAGGAACCTCACCTTGTGATATCGTCTATCATCCTCTCGAGTCTCGCATCTCATACTCGATCTACCTCCACCTAGAGCTCCATCTCGCTCTAAACTCTCCCTAGCTCCTGAAGCTCTATCTCGCACTAGGCTCTCCACCAGGTAGTAATGTTCTTTCATCCTCTTCTTCTTCTCCAATATCATCCTATCACCATGCAAAATCTTCAGGATTCCATCACAAACTACCATCCTATAGCCGTTTGAATTCAGTCTATTTAGTGAGATAAGATTTCATCTAAAATCGAATATGTATTTGACCTCTCTCAATCTTCTCACTGCACCATCATGTGTCCTCCAACTAATTATTCCGAATGTCTTTGATCGCACAGCTTGATCCATTCGGCAAGTGAATGGTGCCCTCACTGCTCTTTAGAGAGTCAAACAACTCCTCTTTGTAACATACATAATAGGTACATACATAACCTAAAATCTATTGCTGAAAAAAAGTAGATATCTCATCAGATATTACTAGGACATTATCTTTCGACTCGCTACTAGCCATCGCTGCAGTAGCCCTCATTCGATTTCTTCGTTATGGGTAATCTCTGACTAAATGCCCCAACTTGTCGTATCGGTAACATCTGATCTTGCTCAAGTCCCTCATCCTGGACTTGAACCACCCATCTCATGATTTTCTGCCGCTTCATTTACTGCCACCTGCTCTTTCAGAAACCGCCAAAGCTGAGCTGTCACCGCTTGAGCTCGAAGCTGAGTTCTCCATCCTGAGAACCTTGTTCTGGAGAATCACTGCGGTAACCTCTTCCCTCTTGATGGTGCTCTTCTCTACTAGAAGAGCAGTATCAATGACTCATATGAAAGGAGAAGCGATGCTAACAAAACCAATGCCCTGATCTTCTCCTCAATATTTTCACCAACACTAAGGAGGTCGGTAAAGATCTTCTAGTGGTTGAGATGCTCCTGCATGCTTTGTTCCTCAATCATCCATAGTTGGTAGAAATGCCTCCAGAGGAAGAGAGTGTTGGTGAAAGACTTCGTCATATACAATTCCTCAAGCTTCAACTACATTGCTATCAAAAAAATTTCGCCAAGCACATAGATCACTATGTCATCCACTAAGTACAAACGGATCATTCTCATCACCTGCATCTGGAGTCACCTCCAATCCATCACCTCCATGGTAGATGGCATCTCCTCACACAATTTAGCATTGATTAACCCTTGCTAGATGAGCACATCCTTCACCCTTGCTTGCTACAAAGAGAAATTACTCTTTTCATGAAATCTGTTGATCTCCACCTTGATTGAGCCTATTTTTTTCATTTTCAATCTTGATCACCACCACCACAATCTACATCCTGGTACCATCTAGCTTTGATACTACTTGTTGTGCAGGATCTGGTACCTCTTATTGCAATAGAAAAAAGAAGAAATAAAATAAGAATACAATCAAATATGTGGATCAGCCAAAAAGCTCACCTCTATGGGGCATGCAAGCTTCACTATGAAAAAGAAAAAATTTACAAGAGAAGATTACACCCTCAATCCTCATGCACCAATCTCTCTCTCTCAACAAGAAGCTCTCCCTTACAAAAGCTCTCTCTCTAGGAGATCATCTGAACTCCTGAAACGATCACTGTCTGATAGTCTGCCTGAGGTACCCCTATACCTCTGCTCTCTGTCGGTGCTCCTCAGGCTGCTGCTGCCAAACAGGGTTCTCTGTTGATTTTTGCTACCTTATTTCCACTCTCTATTTCATCCATAAGGCAATTTATAGCCCCAAAACCCAGACTGTATTGAAAGTAGACTCCAGATCAAACTCCAAAAGCATCTGAACAATTCAATCCATACTGCAAGCCTTCTCAACCACTTGATCACGCCCGATAAAGCTTCCCAGATCCCCGCCAGCTTCGTCAGCCATTAGATCAAGATCAAAAATCATCCAAAATCATCGGATCATGCTGTCGGTCCACAAAATTTCCCATGCACCATGAGAAACCTCCCAGGAAACCACTTCAGTCCATGTGGACCATGCAAAATGCCCTTGGAAACGGACGCCAGTCCATACCTCGCATGTGGACCACATGAAGGGCACTGGGCTATGCCTGCGGTGCCGACATTGGGCCGTGCACCTGCGGCCGGCTTGTGCACTCCTGCTCTGCCATCAGGCCTGACCCACTCTGCCGCCAGCCTACGCTAGCCTGTGGGCCCCTCCGATGGCCCGTGGGTCTACCAACTACTTTTGGACTTCTCTCATGTGTATCTTTTCCATCCAAACTCTGTTTGGACTATTCTTGTGCTCGTTGGACTTCCTTCGTTATTATGGACCTGATTCTGGACTTATTGTGGACCGAATCTCGAGATATTTTTTTCAACACATCTACAGCTGGATCATCTTCTCCAATACTAGCACCGACACCCATGTCAGCAATAGTAGAACACTTTTCTGGAGCACCTAGCTCTTCTTGTATCCCTCGCATCCATAAGCTTTCAGTACCGAAGGAGTTGTATAGCAGATTGTGGAGAGAGTAGGAGCTATGTTCAGTGACTTCAAACAGCATATGCTTCAGGGTCATGATGAGCTCAGACTGTCTTCACGGCAATACTATGAGGAACTTCGTCAAGAGATTACTAGCCTGACTTAAAGGATTGAGACTTTGGAGAGGTTGTAGAGTCAAAGTGCAGATTTGTCTTCAAATATTAATCGTCTGACTGTGTAGGCAGCCTGAGTTGCCAAGAAGATTGAAGATGCCATCATTTTTTAGTAGGGCAGCATCAGGATTCTTATTGCAGTAATGTGGCAGATGGAATCTCAAATTGGTTTGCTTATTGCTTAGATCTCCCCACCCCGACCTCAACCACCTCCTAACTAGCTGAGACCCACTTCTAGTCAGCCACACCCCTCCTCCTCAGTCAAACTACCTTTTAGTGCTATTGTTAGATCTGACATTGGCTTTCCTTCTCTTAACTCCGGGCCCTCTGCAAGGATCCGAAGCAAGAGAGCTATGTCCTTTGATGTATCTTAAATTTACTGCAAGCGCACGGTATGCAATATAGCATGTCTGACGAGTATGGATCGATCTCATGAGAAATTGGATATAAAAGTATATTCAAATACTTACTCAGGTGAGCTTTAAAGAAAAAAGAGGAGAGATTATTTACTGAATTACGAACTATCAAAGCAATAAATTAATCAAATATAAAGATAACTTATCTAAAAGATCTAGGATTTTTGAATCCACTAGACCAATGAATTAGAGAGCCTTCCTATGATTTCTCTTATAATATCTCTTGATTAAGGTGTAAAATAAGAACAAGCATGGATCATGAAGAGATTTAACTCAACTATGATCTATCAAGCATTTCACTTTCACCCTAATTAAAAGACTTTTTCTTTTTTCTTTTTCTCTTGTGTTACCAACGTATGGGCTATGAAGGGATTCTGAGCCAACTATAACCCATCAAGATTTCCACACGAAAAGAGAAAAAAGAGTTTAGAAATTTATGGGTCTTCTACCAATCATCCTCTTTTGCACCGAATCAAGCATGGACTATGAAGGGATTCTAACCCAACGATAGCCCATCAAGTCTCTTGACAAGAGAGATGAAGGGAGAAGGTCTCTAAAAATTAAAGGCTCAAAAAAAAAATTCAAAGGAAAAGGCTTCTATTCATGGTCTAGCTTCATCGCAAACCTTAGAAGGATTGCTTAGCCAGATATAGTTGATTTGAAGCTTAAAAAAAATAAAATAAAATCTAATTCTATTTGTTGAAATTTAACTTGCGAAAATTAAAAATTATAGAATTAAAAGATACAGAAATTTAAACTACTCTAATGCAGAATTTAAAATTATAGAATTAAATAGAAAAAGAACAACTAATTTATTACTAAATAAAAATTCTGATACAAAAACTTTTAACTCTTAGGTCATTAACGAGGCTTGGAGTTAGAACAGAAAATAAAATAAACTCCTGGCTTCTCTTCCTCTCTTGACTTAGGACCAACCTCTCCTTAGCTAACTCTCCTTTTCGTGTGTTGGAAGGATGGAAGAAAGTGGGAACAAAGTGGCTAAAAAGTTTTAAAAGATGGGTATACCTACCCGTCACATGAGCCCCCTACAAAAATTATGGTATGGAAAGAGAGATCCATCAGAGTAGAGGTATTAAGTTTTATTTATAGGTATAGGTAGGGAGGAAGTTTTTATTTTTCTAGATATAGGACTAATGAAAGGATGCATCCTAAAAAAATGGAAAGATGAAATGAAGTGGTAAGGAGGCTTGGATGGATGAAATGAAGAGGATGAAAAGATATATTTTTTTTAAAATAATTTTCTTTTTCTCCATGTGCTCCCTTCTTTCTTTGTCCGCGCGTGTCACCCAGCTGTTGCTCATCAGCGTCCAAGGTCCAGCGAAGCCCGCGCGAAAAAAAAGCTGTGTCATGCCCGCTTCCCGCTTGCCACATTTGAACCAATGCACAAAGTATCACATCACAGCTTATGTTGCTGTGAACCCACAGGAGACCTCACGTTAAACCATTGGTTATATCCTTGTGAGCCGCACGAAGACAAAGTGGTCCATGGTGGACCAACAATTTATGAATTGATACGATAGATTTTCGGCTTTGATTTTAATTTTATTTTGACTCTATTTTTTTTATCCCATTCGTTCTTTTTAAGCCTACAGATCGGGCTCTTCATGTTGGTACATCTCTTTTCTATAAAATATATAAAGAAGTATCAATTTTAAAAGAATAAAGATAATTTGATCCATAAATTAATATTTCTATAGATAAATTTATACACTTATCTCACCTCCCAACTTATTTATTGCGAGTTCCTTAGCAATGCAATATATATATATATATATATATATATATATATATATATATATATATATATATATATATATATATATATATATATAATATTTTATTAATATCATCCTATACAAAAATAGATGTAGGATTGAAAGTCAAAGAGTTTAGCAAGTATCACTAACTAAATATTTAGTATTAGAAATAAATTTTATAATTAGTACAATCAGAAACTTCTTTAGAATACATTTAAAAATCTGCAACACTTGTGTTTGTAATGACAAACTTAGCATTTGAGTGCTGACTTATAAAAGACAAATGTATCTTCTCTTATCATCTTATTTTGATTAATTTTTTATGTACTCCCAAATAAAATTCATGAACTTAAGAAAGCTTTCACACTGTCTTCTTTTTCTCTCTCTCTCTTTTTTAGTTTCTTTTATTTTAGTGCTGAGCATCCTAACTTTTCTTTCATTGTTTGATATGAACCTCCATACTTAATTTAGGTGCAAAGATTTAATTACTAAGCTTAGGGCAATCCACATATATCTTTATTTTGTACTTTTATTTTAGATAGGTAGTTCTTTCCTTAAATTTAAATTTTTGATTGGAGTGTATATCAATCACTAATTTTAAGTGATAATTGAATCCTCAGTTAGTCTTACAAATAGTACCTATTTTGCCTTATCAGTGTGCATATGTAGTTAGAAGTGCTAAAAGCCTTTAGGTGATCTAAGTAAGTTGTTAAAGTCTGCCTAACTAATCTACTTCTTAACTCGGTACAGTCATTAGCAAATACTTTTTAACTCTTATTATTCTTTTCCTAGTCTATTTTGCTCAAGATTCTCTTTCTTGGCACATATTTTGTTGAAAGTTTTCTTTCAAAAGATTTTTTTTTTAATTTTAAAGATTTTCAAAAGATATTTTTTTAATATTTTTAGAAGATTTTTTCTACTCCACAACTTAAATATCATTATCTCTAATAGAGGAAAGAACATGCAATGCAAAAAAAAGAAAAATGTCACCTGATGAATGTGTCCTTTGTCGAAAGTGATCTGATGTGATGTTGGCTTGAAAGTTTGAAACCTGAAGATGGGTATCTCTATTTATTCAATAGAAAAGATATTAGTTTAAAAAAATTGGGTTGTCTCTCAGAAGTGCTAAGTTTAACGTCTTTAGCCAGACTTTTATTAAGATGATTTTTTATTAAAGCTATACCTAAAAGATTGGATTGCCTCCCAACAAGCACTAAGTTTAACGTCTTCAGCCAGACGCTAAAAGAGTGTTTATTTTATTCCTGCCCAAATCTTAACATGGGTCTATAATTTTCTACATGATTCGGACTCTTCCTTAAGATATTTTCTATTTGGGACCATTATATGACTCATTCTCCTGATAACTAACAATTCTTTCTCTATAATTAGATCTAAGTATAACTTAAGTACTAATCGGGGTTTTAAGAAACATAGATCTATGTACTCGATGTGCTGAGGGAGTGTTTCTGGATCTCCTATTGTTGCCTCTTCCTTTTTAAGCAGAGGTTCAATTAGTGTCATGAGAGGTTCAACAACTAATTTTGGTTTTAGCTGAGTGTAATGGTCACTAGGTATGAATACCTCATTATTATTATCAGCTTTAGGTATCTCCTCCAGTTTCTCAGACCTGAACGTTCTCAACTGATCGAACTGGTCTTCAAGTTCTAGACCATTCTGAGTTCTAGGGTCAACCTCTAGTTGGCTTGGTAATCTACCCTCTTCTACTTTACTAACTGCTATAGCTGATCGGCCCAATTGTTTAAATAACTGATTAGTGGTTTGCATGAAATTATTGAGAGTATTTTTAATGTCTAAAGTTGATTGTGCTAAGATATCTAAACTCTTTTCTAATGTATTGACTCTTTCCTCAGGATCTAAACCTGGTTGATCATTCAGTGTTTGGTTGGGCCTTAGATAAGATTGATAAAAATTGTGGGCTCCTAATATTGCATCTTGTGACCATGTAAAATTAGGATGACTTTCCAACCCTGGGTTATAGATTGGTGTATAAGGTTCATTTATCTAGCTTTCATTTAGTGCACTCTCCTGTATGAACTCAGTTTGGGTTGGATTCATCAAATAAGGACACTCCTCCACAACATGATCTGGTGCATCGCATCCAATACACATGGGTGCTAGCACTTGGTTAAATTGGATATATCTTTCGAATTCTAAGGCTTCAATTCTATTGGTCAAAGTTGCAATTCTAGTATCTTCAAATTTTCTTGAATAAACATATGCATCTTCAATTTCAGTGAATATAGGATGCATGTTAATCGTTTGAGAGTCAATTGTAAAATTGTTAGCTGAGGATCCAATTCTAGACGATTGGACAAAACTAATCGGATAACATAAATCCAGCAGGGTTCTAGGTTGTCTATTGGAATCTATTTTTTTCTCAGTGATCTTATAGGCTTGTAGGCTTTAGATTGTGTCTGACAATCGTCATTTTATCCCAGTAAAAATTTTTTTAATTTTTTTTACTTTTTTATTTTAATATATGAGAGAAAAGGAGAAGAAAAAGAAGAGTTCTAGAAATGAGAGTCCTAAGGGGTCCTAGACCGATAGATAAGAGAGTTTTAGTTAAGTTTAACTTTTAAAAACAAGTAAGTTATCAAATAAATTAAAACTCTACATAGGGTTATCCTAATTCTAGATAACTCCTAACTGTCAAAGTTACCTTCAAGCCTCCAAATTTGAAATCGACTAACCGAATCGGCCAGGTAAGTATAAGACTGGTGGGAGGTTTCCCGTGCTTTCGCAATGAACTTAATTAGAGAACTACCTTTCTTCGAAACGTAGTTCTTGAACCACTTTCCTAGATACCGACAGGCTAACCAACTTGAATTCGGTCCAACTCTTAGGTTTTCCTATCCTAATGAGCTCGAATGTCCCTGGGATTGACGTCTAATTGATTTTATTTTAGGGCTTGGATTAATGCAAGTGAAGGTTTTGGTTTGCGGGCTAAGAAAGGGTGATCAAATCCCCACCTTATCTAATTAATGGGTGATGCTCTTAAGATATATTATGAAATTGCAATACAAAAAAAAAAAGGTAACCAAATAAAATGGAAGGTTTTTAAAGTTTAGGTGTTTCTTTATATTAGTTAAATCTTATATGATTAGTATTTTTTTTTTATGTTAATCTAATTACATAAACCAAAGTAAATGTTAAGTTTTGAATACATCAGTGAGTTATGAAAAAAATGAGGAGATCGAACTAAAAAAAATTAAATCAACTAATAAGAAAAGAAAATTTATGCAATCTAAATATAATATGAGAAATCTAATCTATATTAAAGGCAAAAAATCAACTAAGCAAATAAAGCAGCAATTAAAAAAAAATCTGAGAATTAAAGGTAATAAATTTTTTTAAAAATGCAAATCAAAATCTATCCTAGGATATCCATATAACATAACTTTCTGTTATGCCAAGATAACCTTATGTCAGAGCATATTTTGATTTAACTAAAATAACTAAAAGAAGACAGAAAAGAATTAGTAAAACAAAAATTAAAAGCATGAAGAACAAGAATTTGAAACACAATTTAAACATGCCAACTCTCTGTCAATGGCACCAAAAACTTGATTTATCTTAAATTTACCGCAAGTGCACGGTGTGCAATGTAGCATGTCTGATGAGTATGGGTCGATTGCATAAGAAATTGAATTTAAAAATGTATTCAAATACTTGCTTAGGCGAGCTTTAAAGAAAAAAAAGAAGAGATTGTTTATTGAATTATGAACTATCAAAGCAATAAATTAATTAAATAAAAGATAAATTATCTAAAAGATCTGAAACTTTTGAATCCACTAGACCAATGAATTAGAGAGCCTTCCTATGGTTTCTCTTATAATGTCCCTTGATTAAGGTGTAAAACATGAATAAGCATAAATCATGAAGAGATTTAACTCAACTATGATCCATCAAGCATTTCGCTTTCACCCTAATTAAGAGATTTTTTTCTTTCTCTTTTTTCTCTTGTGTTGCCCAAGTATGGGCTATGTAGGAATTCTAATCCAACTATAACCCATCAAAGTTTCCATACGGAAAGAGAAAAAAGAGTTTAAAAATTTGTGAGCCTTCTACCAATTATCCCCTCTTGCACCGAATAAAGCATGGACTATGAAGGGATTCTGATCCAACGATAGCCCATCAAGTCTCTTGGCAAGAGAGATGAAGGGAGAAGGTCTCTAAAAATTAAAAGCTCAAAAAGAGAAATTCAAAGAAAAGGACTTCTATTTATAATCTAGCTTCATCGCAAATCCCAAAAGGATTACTTAACCAGACATAGTTGATTTAAAGTCTTAAAAAAAATAAAATAAAATCTTATTTTACTTACTGAAATTTAACTTACAAAAATTAAAAATTACAAAATTAAAAGATGAAGAAATTTAAACTACTCTATTACAAAATTTAAAATTACATAAATTAAATAAAAAAAATAACTAATTTATTGCTAAATAAAAATTCTGATACAAAAATTTTTAACTCCTAAGCCAATAACGAAGCTTGAAGTGGGAACAGAAAATAAAATAAACTCTCTTACAGAATCTGATTTCTCTCCCTCTCTTGACCCTCTGGCTAACTCTCCTTCTCGTATGTTGGAAGCATTGAAGAAAGTAAAAATAATGTGGCTAAAAAAATTTAAAAGATAGATATGCCTGTCTGTCACACGACCCCCTATAAGAATTATGGTGTGGAGAGAGAGATCCATCAAAGTAGAGTCATTAGGCTTTATTTATAGGTGTAGGTAGGAAGGAAGTTTTTATTGTTTTAGATGTGGGACTAATGAAAGGATGCATCCTAAAAAAATAGATGGATGAGATGAAGTGATAAAGAGACTTGGATGGATGAGATGAAGCGGATGAAAAGGGATATTTTTTTCTAAAATGATTTCCTTTTTCTCCATGTGCTCCCCTCTTTCTTTGTCCGCGCGTGTCACCCAGCTGTTGCTCGTCAGCGTCAAGGTCCAGCGAAGCCCGCGGGAAAAAAAACTGTCATGCCCGCTTCCCGCTTGCTACATTTGAACCAATGCCCAAAGTATCACATCACAGCTTATGTTGCTGTGAACCCACAGGAGACCTCACGTTAAACCATTGGTTATGGATCCTTGTGAGTCGCATGAAGACAAAATGGTCCATGGTGGACCAATAATTTATGAATTGATACGGTAGATTTTCGGTTTTAATTTTAATTCCATGTTGACTGTTTTTTAGTCCCATTCGCTAATTTTATGCTTGCAGATCGGGTTCTTCATATTGATGCACCTCTTTTCTGTAAAATATATAAAGAAGCATCAATTTTAAAAGAATAAAGATAATTTGATGCATAAATTAATGCTTCTATGGGTAAATTTATATACTTATCATACTCTCCAACTTATTTATTGCGAGTCCCTTAGCAATGTAATATATATTTTATTAATATCATCTTATATAAAAATAGATCTAGGATTGAAAGTCAAAGAGTTTAGCAAATATCACTAACTAAATATTAAGTATTAGAAGTAAATTTCATAGTTAGTACAATCAGAAACTTTCTTAGAATATATCTAAAGATCTACAGTACTTATGTTTGTAATGACTAACTTAGTATTTGAGTGCTGGTTTGTAAAGGACAAATGTATCTTCTCCTATCATTATATTTTGGTTAATTTTCTATACATCCCCAAATAAAGTTCATGAACTTAAGGTAGCTTTTACACTGCTTTCTTTTTCTCTCTTTTTTTTTATTTTTTTTAGTGCTGAGCATCCTGGTCTTCCTTTTACCATTTGATGCGAGCCTCCACACTTGACTTAGGGCAGAGATCCGATTACTAAGCTTAGGGCAATCCACGTATACTCTTTATTTGCACTTTTATTTTAGGTAGTTAGCTCTTTTCTCAAATTCAAATTTTTGATTGAAGTGTATATCAATCACCAATTTTTAGTGATAATTGAATCCTCAATTAGTCTTACAAATGGCACCTATTTTGCCTTATCAGTGTACATGTATAGTTAGAAGTGCCAATAGCCTTTAAGTGATCTAAGTCACTTGTTAAAGTCTGTCCAACTAATCTACTCCTTAACTCACTACAGTCACTAGCAAATACTCTCTAACTCTTATTATTCTTTTTCTAGTCTATTTTGCTTAAGATTCTCTTTCTTAGCACATGTTTTATTCAAAGTTTTATTTCAAAAGATTTTTTTTAAAATTTTAAGAATTTTCAAGAGATATATTTTTCAATATTTTTAGAAGATTTTTTCTATCCTCCAACTTAAATATCATTATCTCTAATGAAGGAGGAAAGAACATGCAATGCAAGAAAAAGAAAGATGTCACCTAATGAATATGTGTTCTTTGTTGAATGTAATCTGATGCGATGTTGGCTTGAAAGTTCCAAACCTGAAGATGGATATCTTTGTTTGTTCAACAGAAAAGATATTAGTTTAATGAAATTGGGTTGCCTTCCAGAAGCGCTAAGTTTAACGTCTTCAGCTAGACTTTTATTAAGACGATGATTTTTATTGGGACCATTATGTGACTCATTCTCCTGATAACTAATAATTCTTCCTTTATAATTAGATCTAAGTATAAGTTAAGTACTAATCGGGGTTTTAAGAGATCTAGATCTATATACTCGATGTGCTGAGGGAGTGTTTCTAGATCCCCTATTGTTGTCTCTTCCTTTTTAAGCAAAGGTTCAACCAATGTCATGAGGGGTTCAACAACTAATTTTGATTTTACCTGAGTGTAATGGTCACTAGGTCTGGATACCTCATTATTATTATCAGCTTCAGAAATCTCCTCCAATTTCTCAGACCTAAATGTTCTCAACTGATTGAATTGGTCTTTAAGTTCTAGACCATCCTGAGCTCTAGGGTCAACTTCTAGTTGGCTTGGTAATCTACCCTCTTCTAGTTTATTAACTGTTATAGCTAATTGGCCCAATTATTTAAATAATTGGTCAGTGGTTTGCATGAAATTATTGAGAGTATTTTTAATATCTGAGGTTGATTGTGCTAAGATATTTAAACTCTTTTCTAATGTGTTGACTCTTTTCTCAGGATCTAAATCTAGTTGATCATTCAGTATTTGATTGGGTCTTAGATAGGATTGATAAAAATTATGGGCTCCTATTATTGCATCTTGTGACCATGTAAAATTGGAATGACTTTCCAACCCTGGATTATAGGTTGGTGCATAAGGTTCATTTATGTAGCTTTCATTGAATGCACTCTCCTGTATGAACTCAGTTTGAGTTGCGTTCATCAAATAAAGACACTCTTCCACAACATGATCTAGTGCATCGCATCCAATGCACATGGATGCTAGCACTTGGTTAAATTAGATAAGTCTTTCAAATTCTAAGGCTTCAATTCTATTAGTCAAAGTTGTAATTCTAGTATCTTCAAACTCCCTTGAATAAACGTATGCATCTTCAATTTCAATGAATGTAGGATGCATGTTAATCATTTGAGGGCCAATTGTAAAATTGTTAGCTGAGGATCTAATTCTAGACAGTTGGACAGAGCTTATCGGATAACACAGATCCAGTGGGATTCTAGGTTATCTATTGGAATCTATTTCTTCTTCAGTGACTTTATAGGCTTGTAGGTTTTAGATGGTGTCTGGCAATCGTCGTTTTGTCCCAGTAAAAATTTTTTTAAATTTTTTTATTTTTTTATTTTAATATATGAGAGAAAAGGAGAAAAAGAAGAAGAGTTCTAGAAATAAGAGTCCTAAAGAGTCCTAGATCGATAGATAAGAGAGTTTTAGTTAGATTTAACTTTTAAAAACAAGCAAATTATCAAACAAATTAAAACTCTACATAAGATAATCTTAATTCTAGACAACTTCTAACTGCCAAAGTTACCTTCGAGCCCTCCAAATTTGAAATCAGCTAATCGAATCGGTCAGCTAAGTGTAAGACTAGTGGGAGGCTCTCCGTGCTTTCATAACGGATCTAATTAGAGAACCATCTTTCTTTGGAACGTAATTCTTGAACTACTTTCTTAGACACCGACAGGCTAACCAACTTGAATCCAGTCCAACTCTTAGATTTTTCTGTCCTAATGAGCTCGAATGTCCTTAGGATTGACGTCTAATGGATTTTATTCTAAGGCTTGGATTAATGCAAATGAAGGTTGTGGTTTGCGGGCTAAGGAAGGGTGATCAAATCCCCACCTTATCTGATTAATGAGCGATGCTCTTAAGATATATTATGAAATTGCAATGCAAAGAAAGAAAGATGACCAAATAAAGTGAAAGGTTTTTAAAGTTTAGATATTTCTTTATATTAATTAAATCTTATGTGATTAGTATTTTTTTTTTTTTATGTTAATCTAATTACAGAAACCAAAGTAAATGTTAAGTTTTGAATACATTAGTGAGTTATAAAAGAAATGAGGAGACCCAACTTAAAAGAAATTAAATCAATTAATAAGAAAAGAAAACTTATACAATCTAAATATAATGTGAGAAATCTAATCTATATTAAAGGCAAAAAATCAACTAAGCAAATAAAGCAACAATTAAAGAAAAAAATCTAAGAATTAAAGGTAATGAATTTTTTTTTTAATGCAAATCAAAATCTATCCTAGGACAACCATACAATGTAACTTCTCGTTACACCAGAGCAACCTTATGTCAGGGCAGATTTTGATTTAACTAAAATAACTAAAAGAAAACGTAAAGGAATTAGTAAAACTAAAACTAAAAGCATGAAGGATAAGAATCTGAAACACAATTTAAACACGCAAACTCTCCGACAACAGCATCAAAAACTTGATATATCTTAAATTTATCACAAGCACATGGTGTACAATGTAGCACGTCTGATGAGTACGGATCGATCCTACGAAGAATTGGGTTTAAAAATATATTCAAATACTTGCTCGGACGAGCTTTAAAGAAAAAAGACAAGAGATTGTTTGTTGAATTATGAACTATCAAAGTAGTAAATTAATCAAATGAAAAGATAAATTATCTAAAAGATCTAGGACTTTTAAATCCATTAGATCAATAAATTAGAGAGCCTTCCTATATTTCTCTTATAATGTCCTTTGATTAAGGTGTAAAACATGAACAAGCATGGATCATGAAGAGATTTAACTCAACTATGATCCATCAAGCATTTCGCTTTCATCCTAATTAAGAGATTTTTTCGTTCTCCTTTTTCTCTTGTGTTACCCAAGTATGAGCTATGAAGAGATTCTGATCCAACTATAACCAATCAAAGTTTCCACACAGAAAGAGAAGAAAGAGTTTAAAAATTTGTGAGCCTTCTACCAATCATCTCCTCTTGCACCGAATCAAGCATGGACTATAAAAAAATTCTGACCCAACAATAGCCCATCAAGTCTTTTGGCAAGAGAGATGAAGGGAGAAGGTCTCTAAAAATTAAAAGCTCAAAAAGAGAAATTCAAAAGAGAAAGCTTCTATTCATGGTCTAGCTTCATTGTAAATCTCAGAAAGATTGCTTAGCCAGACATAGTTGATTTGAAGCCTTAAAAAAATAAAATAAAATCTTATTTTACTTGCTAGAATTTAACTTGCAAAAATTAAAAATTATAGAATTAAAAGATGTAGAAATTTAAGCTACTCTATTATAGAATTTAAAATTATAAAAATTAAATAGAAAAAATAATTAATTTATTATTAAATAAAAATTTTAATATAAAAATTTTTAACTCCCAAGTTTGGAGTTGGAACAGAAAATAAAATAAATTCTTTTATTGGCTTGAGACCAACCTCTCCCTGGCCGACTCTCCTTCTTGTATGTTGGAAGGGTGGAAGAAAATAGAAACAAAGTGGCTAAAAAGATTTAAAAGGTGGGTATATCTGCCTGTCACACGGGCCCCTTACAAAAATTATGATGTGGAGAGAGATCCATCAGAGTAGAGATATTAGGTTTTATTTATAGGTGTAGGTAGAGAGGAAGTTTTAATTTTTTTAGATGTAGGACTATTGAAAGGATGCATCCTAAAAAAATGGATGGATGAGATGAAGTGGTAAGGAGGCTTGGATGGATGAAAAGATATATATTTTTTTAAAATGATTTCCTTTTTCTCCATGTGCTCCCTTCTTTCTTTGTCCGCGCGTCACCCAGCTCTTGCTCGTGGGCGTCCAAGGTCCAGCGAAGCCCGCGCGAAAAAAAAACTGTGTCATGCCCGCTTCCCGCTTGCTACATTTGAACCAACGCCCAAAGTATCGCATCATAGTTTATGTTGCTGTGAACCCACAAGAGACCTCAGGTTAAACCATTGGTTATGGATCCTTGTGAGCCGCATGAAGACAAAGTGGTCCATGGTGGACCAACAATTTATGAATTGATACGATAGATTTTCGGCTTTGATTTTAATTTTATTTTAACTCTATTTTTTTATCCCATTTGGTTCTTTTAAGTCTGCAAATCGGTTTTTTTATATTGATGCATCTTTTTCCTGTAAACTATACGAAGAAATATTAATTTTAAAAAAATAAAGATAATTTGATTCATAAATTAATATTCTTATAGATAAATTTATATACTTATCAACCTCCTCGTCCTCAGAGCTTATCATAGAGTTTCTATCCGACGAAGAATAGTTTTCTTAGGTTTAGAATTTCTTTTAATGGCTCTTAGTGCTTCTACTTTATTATGGAGTGTAATGAAAAATGCTGTATTATTTGTAAGGCTACCTTTTGTAAACAATACCAACTTGTAATAAACTTTATATATCAATGGATGCTTGTTTCAATTTATCTTCAATCCTTCGCTTTAGTTCTTCCTGTTTTGATGTTGACAAAAAGGAGAAGAAAAATGAAAGGTAATTGAGCATATATGAAATTAAAAATTTTTACATTCATATGTAAACCATTTTATTGATTCATGAAGAGCACTTGTTAAGGGGAGTTAAATTTTAAGATTGAAATATCTTGATGCCTCTTGAAAATTTTATGCAATTAGGATATCTGAAGATGAAATTCTCCTGTACAGCTATCAAGTACTTATGCATACAATGTATATTAAAATGCAAATGTCCATAATATTAGTATACTCTTGATATCATTTATTTTGGATACTTTATATCATTTTATATTGAGATTTTTTTATATATACACAACTATATGCTCAATATTTTATCATCATCAAAAAGAAAGAGATTATTAATCTCAGAAATAATTTTGATGATTACAAAATATTAGAGTATAAAACTATATTAGCATCTCTCAAGTATTTCAAAGAATATTTTTGTATAAGGAAAACATAGGAAAATACTGTTGAAAAGGTTAAAAAATGTTTGAAGATCAATTAAATCAAGAAAAATCAATTTTAGAGACAAACTGTTCAAGAAAAGCCTTATTGAAGATTTGGAGTCGACTCCCCTTTAAATTGAACCGACTCCGGCATGAATATGGATTAACACTTTGGCTTGGCATGAAATCGAGTTGACTCGATTGAATTCGAGCCAGCTCTCTTAGAAGGATGAAAAGCTGAAAATCAAGTTACAGAGAATCAAGTCGACTCGATTCAAATCGAAGCCAGCTCTCTCAAAAGGATAGAAGACTGAAATTTGAGTTATTGATAACCGAGCTAACTCGATCCAAATTGAAGCTGACTCTCTCAGATGAATAGAATGTTAGATTTTTTGAGAACCGAAGTCAAGCCGACTTGAAAAATAATGAAGCCGACTCGAATCCAAACCAAGCCGACTCAAGTGCTTCTGACAGGCGTAATGGCTCATTATGCAACGAGCATAATTTCATCTAGACTTATTTTCAATAGCTATTTTCCATCTCCAATAGTCCAAAATAGCTACTTTTGGGTTCAAATCAATCTGAACTTGGAGGGAATCAACAAGACTTAAAAGAAAAATAAGGGGAACTAAAAGAAGAGAACTATTGTAGTGAGAAAGAGTACTTTGAGCATTCATTAGCTTTCAAAAAAGTTCACCTACCTCCAATCAAATTCCTTTTGACTTTTTCAAAGTACAATCAAAGAGAAGCTTAAGTACATTCACTGCCAACATTCAAGGCTTCTTGAAGCGAGCTTCAACGATAACAAATTTACCATTCAAAGGGTTTTTATTTGTTATACTATTTTTTGTTCTGAAATTTCTATAACAAGTTTCAATGAGATTGAAACTTGAAGGATTGGGTTAATCCAAATCCTGAATTAGATTAGAAGCCTTAGGATAAGACTTGTAAAAATTTTGATTAGTTGACTTGAGCTAAAATTAATTAAGTTTATTTGTGAGCCCGGACAAAACAAACACACTATAATCAAGTCGATTATAGTGAAATTTTCAAAGAATCGCTTAGGGAGTAGATGTAGGTGCTTGAAATACACCGAACCACTATAAATTTACTGTTTTTGTATATGTGCATCCTTATTTACTTCATCTATTTTTAGTTCAGCATTTATTTACTGCACTCCATGGTTAAAAATTTTAATAGTCTAATTCACCCCTCCCCCCTCTCCTCTTGGGTTGTCTAACTAGGCAATACTTACTTCAGTAATAACCGACTTCATTTAAAAAATATGAACAGTCTTTTCTCTATTAAATAGCAAGAGGGTAAATTCCTCTACGAGTATGTGGTGCGCTTCAATGTAGTAGAAATTTCAATGAGTCCGTTGCGATGGCTACCTTAAAATAAGGACTTTGAAGTAACCGCCTGATCTTCTCCCTCAACAAAAATTTTTTAGACATCTATGATCAAATGCTAGCTCAGATTCAGAAGAATGCTCAGGCTGAGATAGAAGAAAGTATAAATCGACAAGTGAAAAAAGAAAAGAATAGAAAAAAATAGCCCCAAGAAAAAGATCATGGAGATCAGCAAGAGAATAACTCCAGCCGACCTCAGAAGAATCTGAGATCAAAAAGCCCACCTCGATGTTTTGACACTTACATCCCTTTGTCTACCTCTTGTACCCAGATATTAATGGAGATTGAGGGATAGGGATATCTTCATTGGCTAAATCCAATAAAGGCTCCACCAGCAAAGAGAGATAAAAAAAAACATTATCGCTTCCATCGTGACTATGACCATGAAACTGAAGATTGCCTACAGCTCAGGGATGAAATCGAAGCCTTAATCTATCAAGGTTATCTCAATAAGTATGTCTGAGATTGGGCAACCCAAGGTATGGAACAAGAGTAGAAGATTGATGAAGATACTGAGCAAAATTGGCCTACAGTTAGGGTCATCAATATGATCTTAGGATTTGATGGAGGTCAGGGGGAAGCTAAGATACCTCTTCGAAAAGATAGCACACTGACCATATTATTTTCTTTTCTGATAATGATGTTCCAAAAATTCAGACTTCTCACAATGATGCTGTTATCATCTCTATAACAATGACAAAATATGATGTAAAAAAATTAGTAGATAATGGAAGCTCCACCGACGGGTTGTCCTATGATGCATTCCAAAAAATAAATATGTTAGATTGGTTAAAGTGAGTCAGCACTCCACTAATCGGATTCTCTAGAGATCCTATAACTATTGAAGGAGAAATCATCCAGCCTGTCACCATAGAATGAGAACCCCAACAGTCAACTATGCAACTTACCTTTCTAGTTGTCAAAGTATCATCTGCCTATAATGCTATTCTTGGCCAACCTGGATTTAATGCCCTCAGAGCTGTAGTCTCCACCTACCATATGTTAGTTCAATTTCCAACAAAAAATGAAGTCAGAGAAATGTGTGGAGATCAGATACTTGCTAGGCAATGTGTCTTAATAGCTATCAAAATGAAGAAATCGATGGAAGCCCTGTCGATTGAAGTATCTGACATAAAAGATGACCCAGAGATTGGCAAAAACTAAGGTGAACTAGCTAAACAACTTATTGCTATTCCATTGGATGAAAATCCAAAGAAGACTATTTAGATCGGATCTCAGTTAAGGCACAATTTAAGAGAACAATTGATATCTTTCTTTGAGTAAATGCCGATGTCTTAACCGGGTCAGCTTCGAACATGTTTGAAATTTTTGCTGATGTTATTGTACATAAATTGAATGTCAATTCAAAAAACTAACCAATCCAGCAAAAGAAAAGGAGTGTCACCCCAAAAAGGCAAAAACTATAGATGAAGAGGTTGACAAGCTCCTGAAAGTAGGGTTCATTAGGGAAGTCCAATATCCGAAGTGGATAGCAAATATCATTATAGTCAAAAAGAAGAATGACAAGTGGAGGATCTGCATTGATTATACCAATCTCAACAAAGCTTATCCAAAAGATAACTTTTCTTTTTTGAGAATCGATCAACTTATTGATGCTACTTTGAGATACAAATTGCTAAATTTCATAGATGTCTTCTCTGCCTACAATCATATTAGAATGGTATTGGAGGATGAAGAAAATATTGCCTTTGTCACTTAAAGAGATTTGTATTATTATATAATGATGCCTTTTAGTCTTAAAAATACAAGTGCGAAATACCAACATTTGGTTAACAAAATATTCAAACAATAAATCAATTGTAACAAGAAAGTTTATGTTAATGACATGCTGCTAAAAAATACCAAAGTAGATCGACATATAGCCAATCTAGAAGAAATATTTAGAGAACTTTGAAAGTACCAAATAAAACTCAACCCCAACAAATGTGAACAAATATGCTTTCAGAGTGATGTCGAAAAAATTCTTAAATTTTTTTATGACTCAAGAAGGAATCGAAGTTAATCTCGAGAAAATCAAGCATTATTTGAAAAAAATATCTAAATACAATAAAAGAGGTACAATGACTCACCGAACAGATGGCATCACTTACTCGATTCATTTTCAGATTGGCCGAGAAGTGTCTTCCCTTTTTCAAAATCTTGAGATAGATCAAGGACTTTAATTGGTCAGATGAATGCAGAACTGCCTTCAATAACCTTAAGAAATACCTTGGCTCACCTCTACTATCGTCCAAACCAGTTGAACTTGAGGAGTTATATATGTATTTAACTATCTTACCAAACACTATTAGCTTGATGTTAGTCCGAGATGATGTAGAAATGCAAAGATCTATTTATTATACTAGTAATTACTGTAAATGCTAAAACCCAATACACTAAAATAGAAAAAATGATCTATGCTCTTATTATATTGGTCCGACGACTTCGACCTTATTTTCAAGCCTATTTAATTACCATCTTAACCGATCAGCCTCTGAAATCAGTCTTGTAATGACTTGATACTTCAGGTCGGATAGTGAAATGGACTATTGAACTCAGTGAATTCGACATCCATTACTGACACCAATCTTCGTTAAAGGCTTAAGTATTAACTAATTTTATCATAGAGTGTACCATTTCTGATGAAGAGCCAATCTCATAAAATCCAAAGGAGATTGTTAAAGATTTTTATTGGGTGTTACATGTTGATAGAGCCACAAATTCAAAACGAAGTAGAGCTGATTTAATTCTAGTTAGTCCAAAAAGTCTTATAACCGAACATGCCTTAAGATTCAACTTCAATATCTCAAAAAATGGTGCTGAGTATGAAGTATTGACGTCGAAATTTAGATGATAAAAAAATTTAGAATCAAAAGGCTTAAAGTCTTCTTAGATTCTCAACTTATCATCGAACAGGTAAGAGGCTAATTCAAAGCTAGAGATTTTATAATATCGTAATATTTGTGGAATATAGAAGATTCATCAAGAAGCTTCGAAGACTTGGAAGTCATATAAATTTCGAGATCGAGAATGTCCAAGTTGATGCACTATCTCATCTTGCCACATTGGGTGTTCTCGAACTCAACCAAAAGGTTGTTATTGATTATCTTGAAAAGCCCAACATTGAAGCTCTACCAATTATGCAGATTGGCCATGAGCCCAATTGAATTGATCCATTAATCGACTATATTACCAAAGGAGTTTTGTCAAATGATCTGATTGAGGCAAATTGAATTAAAAGGCAAGCTCCATGATATGTTCTTCAAGAAGATAATTATATAAGAGATCATATTTATTTCCTCTACTTTGGTACTTACGACTATCTGAAGCTGACTATGCTCTTTGAGAAGTTCACGAAAGAATTTATGATAATCACTTAAGGGATAGATCACTAGCATATAAAAGTCATTCGACAAGATTATTCCTGACCAACTATTCAAAAAGATGCAACCAATATGATTAATAAATGTGATCAATATCAAAGATATGCTAATACTCAATATCAGCCTGCAACCAAACTCATTCTGATCATAGCACCATGGCCCTTTGCTAATGGAGAATGCATATCATTGAATCTTTTTCAATGGTGATAGGATAAAGAAAATTCTTAGTGGTAGTCATTGATTACTTCATCAAATGGATAGAAGTAAAATCTTCGGCATAAATCACTGAGAGAAAGATGCAAGACTTCATTTGAAAGTTAATTATCTGCTGCTTTGGTGTACCTCAGATCATTATTACTGATAGACTTACCTTAGTAGGACATCCACAATCAAATGAGAAAGCTGAAGTCACCAATTAAACTACTCTTCAAGGTCTAAAAATAAGACTCACTGAAGCAAAAGTACTCTAGACGGATAAACTCTATAGTGTTCTTTGGACTTATAGAACTACACCTCAAGGGCCAACCAAGGAAATACCTTTCAAACTGACTTTTGGAGTCGAAACTGTAATTTCAGTAGAGATCGGCTTATCAACAATCAAAGTGAAAAATTTTCATGAAGAAAGCAACTTAGATCAACTTAGAATCATTCTAGATTTACTTGAGAAAATTAGAGAAAGAGCTCGAATCTGCATAGCAACTAATAAGTAAAAAGTAGCTGATACTATAATGTTCGGATAAAATGAAAGCTCTTTCACAAAAGAGACCTCGTCCTTCATCGAACTGAAGTCTTAAAGCCTTCAGAATAAGAGAAGCTTGCTCCCAATTGGGAAGGATCATATCGGATCACTAAAGTAATCCAACCAGGAGCATATAGATCAAAAATTTGGATAGTTCAACTATTTCACACACTTGGAATGCTAAAAATCTTAAAATATATTATCAATGAGCCTTCAATAAAGCTTCCCTCAATATCTCCATTTTTGTCTGAATGAGGTCATATTTCTATGACTAAACTAAGCCATCATAAAGAATAATCTCTCATCCAAATGAGATCGATAAATCTTGATTAAACGAGGATGATATAAAAATTTTTATCCTAATCAAATCAGGATGATATGAAAACTTCGTCTAAATGAGGTCGGGTCATTCGACCAAATGAGGATTTTAAATAAATCAACTCTCATCCAAACGAGGCAACTCTCATCCAAATGAGGTCAGATCATTCAACCAAATGAGGATGTTGAACAAACCAACTCTCGTCCAAACGAGGTCAGATCATTGGACCAAACAAGGACATTAAACAAATCAAACTCTCATCCAAACGATGTCGAATCATTTGATCAAATAAGGACATTATAAGTTCATCTAAAGAAGCTTAAGAAAATCAAGCTCCAGCTATAGAGATTCCAACCAAACCAGGATAATTTATCATAAGACACCTAACCTCCGGATTGGATTTCACGAATATTGACTCAAGAAGATTTGATCTCTGGTTTGAATTTTTGGATGATATACCCTTGAAAGGAAAGAAGATGGAACATCATAAGTTGGGACCCCATTTGATATATGGGAGACTTGATCTATCTATTTTGACATCAAGCAGAGGTACCTCTTAGACTTCTATTATAAGTGTTTGATTCATTAATATTGGTTTGCTTTTGACTAATCAATCTAATTCTCAAGGTCAAATTATTTTAACATTTTGATGTTTACTTGTTATGCTTTAAAAATATCCTAAGCTACATCAACTTTATGATCGATCCAATCGAGGTCAGATGATGTTCATTATGAATATAACTTGAAAATTCTTCAAGTCCCATATGGGACAATGAAACCCATATTGGGTTAGGTGAGGTCAGATAGACTAATTAAAAAGGAAAGAGAAAAAGAAAACATACACACTTGAAAAATTTTGTTCTTTCATTGATTGAAAAGTTTTGTTCTTTCATTGATAAAAGGTCTATTTACAAAAAACCCACATTGAGCAAGTACAAAAAAGGTTTCAACAAAAAAAAAGGTATATGAATTCAGGCTTTAAGCCTAAGGTGTATTAGATGTTGGGGCTGGATCCTTAGAGGCCTCAGCTGTTGGAGATTCAACTAAAACAACTTCAATGGCTGGGACCTCAGAAGCTAGTTGGAGAACTACTTTAGAATAAGGAGCCAATTCAGTGACTGGCTAAGTAGCTTCAGCAACAGATTCAGCAACTTCCATTACAAGCTAAGTGACGACCTCAGCTGCAGGTTCAGAAGACACCTTGGCTACTACATTGATAGCTGCTTTGGGAGTTAGAGGCTGATGTCAAAGTTAGAGAAGAGCATTTTCACCAAGTCTCTGCAACTTTGAAATCCAAAGTCAAAAACCCTCTTAGAAGCCTCGATGATTTCATCTTGGAAGGCCTCCGAAGCCTTATAATCCTCAACCGCTTTAGCAGCAACTCTCTTTTTGTCCTGGTCGGCCCATCGTTGAAGTATTTCTTGAAAGGAATATGCCCTACAAGTCAATCGAAATTTGTATTTTGATGGATTTTCTTTATAATCTTCTAGACTCATGTAATTGATATTTTATAAATAAAAGATATTTTTCATCATATGCTGCATCTTACTTTTGTAATGATTATGATGAACTCCATAAATCAGAGCAATGGGTTTTGGATTATGATGAGATTATACCTATGAGACCTAAAATCTTAAAAACTCTGATTTAGAATATTTCTAGTCATAGGAGCATTGAGTAGGGGATCAATGTTTCGGATAGACTAGCACTTCCTATATATACTCGATAGAGAGGATGGCTGATCTCATAAGCCACTTATGTGAGACACTAATACAAAGAAGTGGGTACTCATTAGAGAATGAGTTCACTGAATTGATCTGACTTAAAAAATATCTTATGAAATTTACTGACCTATCAAAAGATATTTTCTTATAGTGGGAGTTGTGCATACAATCCTTTGACCTGAGACTACCATAGAACTTTGTATACATGAATCCATATTTTGGTTCATACTCATTCATGACTTAGTCATGTACGGGATGTTCTGGATATGGTAGAATATGTATGGAGATTGTGAGTAGGTCAGCATGGAATCGATCACTCTTGGTAAGAGGAGATCGCATCCTACTTGCTCGATCGATTGATGATTCAGGAAGCCTTTGATCAAAGCAAAATAAAAATTAAAAAAAGTTTTTAATATTTTATTAATCAAATCATCATTTAAGATTGAAAAAAATATTAATATGATATTGGATTTGACATCATTCTATATTCAGAGTCATATTCGGGATGTAGAGAGATCGCAGGATCGAATTGCACGGTAACTTTTCACTGAAGGATATTTTTGATATTTCAATCAAAATTCTATATCTTTATGTAGACATGATACGTTGTTAGATGTCAATCTTATTTTGTAGGTTTGATCGAATCAAAGAGTTTAATTCGATCGCCAATTAGAAAGAGTTCTAATTGCTGAAATCGGGTTAGCTCGATTGGATCTAGATCGGTTAGATTAAATTCTAATCAAATCAGATTGACTTATACTTGAATCTATTGCTGGCTAGATATGGAACCCAATAGGTCACACACAAAGAAAATTGATCAAGGGTCTAATTAGATTAGATCATATTTGCAAAATAGACATGCTAGCACATGTTGCAAATCCTAGCTCCTTGTTTCGAATCGGGTTCGAAATTGATTCCAGATTAGGCTAATTAAATCCAAATTAATTCAAACCAATTTTGGGTTTGAGTTGGGTTAGTCTTTGGCTGCATGTACCAAGATTTTGATGCCATTTAACTAGGTGCCCATGCATCAAGAATTTTTCTTGCACATGGGTGCAGGTTTTGAGCGCAAGACCTGAATTGGCGTCTCATGAGATGGGACACCCCTTCCTCAAGCTTATCCAATGTTCTATGATGAGAAAAAAAATTTTGGTGATTCCTGAGTTAATTTTGAGCACAAGAAATCCTTCTAAAGCTAAAACACCTTCTGATTTAATCATGAAAATTGGTTAAAGTTTGAAATCCTGCCAATTTGATCCATGCACCTAACCAAGAGTCCAACTTGTGAAGGACTCTAATCCAAGTGTCATGTCACACTTTAATTTCAGATTTTTTTTCACACCATCAGCAAGTTAGCACCTTCATTTTGGTCCATTGGATGGCCAAAATCGCTGATGGATGGTGGAGAAAAAAAATATGCTATGGAAAGCTGCACGACGTATCAGAGAATCATCGAAAAAAATATTACGAAGAGTCCTTCTACATGAAGCATCTCTCGAATTTTTTCTCGATGATTACCATGTGTCATGAGATTGCTGATGGATGTGAAAAATTGGCTGGGGGTGTGAGATAATTTTAAGAGGTGTGAGATGGCGTGTGGAGAGGGTGCGAGAACAAATCCCTTGCATCCTATCGCTAACTATTTAAGGGGGTGCACCGAGGGATTTGTTTCATTCAAATCTCTCACTCTTATCTCTTCTTTCTTACACACTCTCCCTATTGTCCAATTAGTCTCTTCCTTCTCTTATTAGGATGAGTCCAAAAATAGTAAAGACAAGTCCAATTTTAGGACAAGAATCTTGAAAGAGAATTAAGAAAGACAAGGAGAGAAGAAATATAGGGATAAGAAGGCTAGGAGGAGAGGAAGAAGGTCTTGAGGTCCTGATGCCTAAGAAAATTCTCAGAGTGAGAATTTTGAAGGAGAATCATCTCAAAGAGTTGGTGTCCTGGTCATAGCCCTGTGTGGATCATCGTTGGAGGGCGAACACTTGGACTCCTGGTGGAGGTTCTACCAGAATTTGGATTAAGCGCTGCAGGTATTCTTCTATAGCTTGAATTTAATTTTGAATATATGTTATATATGATTGTTAATCATTAAGGAGATGCTGGTTTATGGATTTAATATTTAAAAGTTTTTATTTTAAATTTTTGAAATTCATTTTGCTTTTACTGTATATGCCCACTCTGAAACCCTACATTTCTATTGCCTTTTCATGGGCCTAAGCTACTTTTTCAGCTTCCTGCAATATAGCTTCCAGCCCGAGAATCCACTCCACTTCAGCATGCAGATCTCTAAGTTTCTTCTTGTAATCATCATTGATCATGTGCTGATGTCTAGCAACTTTTGTTTTTTTCTCTTTTATTGAGGCCATTTTTTCTTGAAGTTGCTTCTTCAATCCTTCGGTAGTCTTGGCCTCTTTGGTTGCCTTCTCTTTGGTCGCCTTTTTATATTCCTGCTCGGTCTTAAGTTCTTCCTCCAAGGACTTTTTATTTTTATAAAATCAAATCAAGTACTCATAGAACAACTTAATATCTAAGGCTACCTGAAAAGTAATACAAAATGAGATCGATATAAAATCGATGTAAATAAAAGAATAGAAAGAGAAAAACTTATGTCCATTAGGCTAGCATAGCCATGGTTTAGTAATTGCACAATTGAGTAGTCATGCCTTCGTGCCTCTAAATCTCTTTGAGTCTTGATCGTGCACAGCAAATCCCGACCGAGTTGTGGTGTTTCAAATAGAGACATTCCAAAGACATCGACTCTCTCAATGAATGAGGGAGGAACAGTCTCCGAAAGTTGTGATTGTTGTTTAGATGACCGAGCTAGTCTTGCTGCTGTTGGAGGTGCGGGTGAAGAACTTGGCCTTGGACGTGTGGCCTCCTTTATCGGTGCACAGACCACTTTAGTTCCTTGCAGATGTGAAGCTCTCAGTGTCGGCTCAATAGTAGGGATAGGAGGTGATGGAGTTGTTGTTGAAGTGGGTGCTGGAGAAGTTTGAGGAGCCAAGGGAGCCGATCTCGAACTCACTGCATCCTTGCTTTTCTTCACAGTAGATTTGTTATTAGACTCCTTTCTTTTCTTCATATCCACCAATCTCTTTGGATCAAACCTCATTGTTATAAACAAGAAAAAATTTTTGTTTAAAAAAAAAAGAAAGAGAAAGAAAGAAGAAAAAGAGGAACATGACATTGGACTTACTCCGAAGAGAGATTTGGCTAATGCCAGCATCATACAGAGACTGATCGTTCACTAGTGGACTAAGATTGGATACCTTCATACCCAGCAGCTACGTAAAAGCCTCCTCATCCTCAGAAAGGACTTCACTATTGAAATTCCATTTGAGCTTAGGCTTATGCCAGCTACAATTGAATCTCCAAGGTATACTAGAAGAAACAAAAAAGAAACGATTTCTTCAATCATAGATAGATGAAGGCTTGGATCGAATTTACATTTTGACCGAGGTGAAAAGTACCATCAATTTTTTTCATATAGATGTTTCTTCAGAACGAACAGTACTCTGAAGAGGAAAATCCTAAGTTCTATACCGACAAGGTTACAAAGAATGATGAACATTATTATTATCCTAATGGCATTTAGAGTTATTTGAGCTAGATGAAGCCTATAAAAATCTAAAACATTGCTAATGAAGGGATGAAGAGGAAACCGAACTCCAGATCAAAGTGCCTCACTATAAAATGTAACATTCTGTTATGGAGATTCAATAACTTGACCATCTCGATCTAGTACTGTTAGCTGAAAATCTTTAGAGATTTGATATTTTTCTCTAGATTCATGGAGGTCATATTTTATTATAATAGATTACTCGGTACTAGGACCAAAGTAATCCAAAAATCTCCAAATTGGAGATTCCGGATCATCCCGACCTAAGGTGCCAACCTCGGTGGTTGCCTGAGATGAAGTTGTCAACTCAAGCTCGATTTGGGGCTAGGTTGATCGAGGTACTCAATCATCCCAACTCTTCTTCTCCCTTATCTTGCCACCGCCAAAAGATAATTTTTATAGAAAAAAGGGTAAAATGGAGGAATAAAGAAAGAAAAGGAAAAATGAGCAAAAGCAGGAGAAAAAACCCGAAGACGTGAAGGAAAAAGGGGAGAGAGACTGAAGCCTAGTTAAGATGTGGGATGAGGACTTTCTTCTCTAGTTTAGCAGGTACTGAAAGTTGTCTTCTCCAGTTCCAACGACCCTAATAAAGTTCTTTTATCTGGTTCCTGCAACACTAGCGATTGCAAGTGGTAAAGTAACCAGCAAGGCAATGAGTTGGTCTATTTACAAAAGTAGCCAAGGCTCAGATTAACTTTAGCCACCGATAAATCAATGACATTTGGCAATAATCCAGTGACTATGAGGAAAAACTATTAGCTCACCTCTCCTAGATTAAGCCATACAGGCCTGACCTGTGTGATAGCTACGGTAGCCAATAGCATATTGATAAGTGATGAGCAAGCATTTAATTATTCTGGATGGTACCTCTCGGATAATAATGACCTCTCAATTTTTTGAGCCCTCATAATTACTGGAGGTTCCAATCAATCATTTTCAAAAAATGATGTGTCGCTTCATATCATTAAATAATTAATATTGTCGTAACTGCTATATAGCGCATTTATGTTGAGTGATAAAGGTCAGATATCGTCGCTTGATCTACTTCCCACATCTGATGTGACAAATGCCACTTCGGATCTGAAAAGTGGAGGGTAATGTGTTGGTGCATCTAACCGACCTCTAGTCACGTAGCAGCATCAGAAGAGATCAATATTCTACTGATCTGCAGGTGAAACACTATACCACATCAGTTAAGCATTCGAGGACTACCAGTGCTATTCTAAATCAGGTCGGAAGATTATCAAACTGATGCTATGTTTGCTAATCTACCAGTCAATTCATTTTAAGGAAACATCGATTTTGCACCGATCTCTCTCTTAGGATCAGATGCACTGCAAACCAGCTACTCTCTAGCTATTTTATAGCTATTCTCCATGTGGGACAATCTCTCCATAGCTGGCTATTTTATTATAACAAACTCCTAACAAACTATATGATTATCCGTAACCATCTAACAAACAAAATCCTCCAAATCAAACCGTTACTAACGGCCTAAGGGCCTAACGAGCTCCTGTATATAAAGAGGGGCAAAAAACTTTCCAGAGGATAAGTGAGAATTTCAGAGTCAAAACTCCGCTGAACTCTTTTCAATTCCCCCACTGAAGGAAATCTTTCTCTCTAATCCAATCTACTCTCATTGCTCTCTACTTTTTCTTTTTCTATTATCCATTCTCAAACTCCGACTGATTCAAGCATCGAAGGATTTTAAACCGAAGGGTCCCTCACTAGTTTTAAGACTTCTTTTTCAGGATCGCTAGCAAACTTCACCAACTTGATCCCTCAAAAATCTCCAACTTGATTTTTGACCAATCTCACCTTCTTTCCTCCGAAGTCTCACAGCAACAATGTAAAAGATGATCTGACTCCTTCAATTTAAAATCCTAACTTGTGAAACACTTGGACATTGCCCATTCAAAGAAATTTCCAGCTCTTGCTTTATTATCCATCATCCATTCTCAAATTTGTTAGTTACTGCCCAAAGCCATTAATAATTGGACTTCAAATCCTCCAATTCCTTGTTTTCAAAAATTAGAACATGTCAGAATTTGAGATGTTCAATACTGATGCTCTAGGGCTAATTAAAATACTTTGACAATTGCGTTGCAGTTGTAAAGGACAAACACAATCAAACTAAAAACTCTCCTACACTTACAAACAAGACCCAGGTAATCTGCATTAAAAAAAAAAAAAAAGAATTATGCAAGGCAGTTAGATGGCAATTACATATGAACTAAGAGTTCCAAAATGCTCCTTCTTCTGTACCACAGCATTGCTCACCGAAGGTTTATGAAAAAGAAGGTACAACAACAAAGTCAAATTAAGACCAGTTCCCTGCTAAAAGTGACGATCGTTTTCAATTGTGATGTTTCCAACAAACAACAGTCATTAACAACATTTTGCAGGATGCTCTTTCATACTTGACTACTGTAATTCCAGCCCTAAGACAATTGAATGGAAGAGGTCAGCATTGGAAACAGAGAACCTGAGTGCCTCTTAGCCACTGAATTCGGCACCGAAAGCTGAATTCAAGTTCATCATCTATCAATACTCATCTTTGGCTATATAAAAGAGAAATAAAAGATGTTGAATATTCATTTCAGCTTGGCAATCTACCAGACAAGTACTGAGTTAACTCGTCTCTCAGTTCAACTCCAAACTTGTCCCCCACATCACAGTATTGCTGCTTGTAGTTGGTGTCATGATGGTGAGACAGTGGCATCTCATCCCTCACTTCATCTTCTAAGTCTATGACTATGTTGTGCAGCAAGCAGCAAACAAGAATAATTCTTGGCAGCCTGTGCTTATCAGGTCTCCACATTTTCCCCTGAACAATCTTCCACATATCTTTTAGTCTTGCCAATGCCCTCTGTGCCACCATTCTGGTTGCACAGTGTCGCTTGTTGAACTCAACTCTGGAATCTGAAAGGTCCTTCCCTTGGTAGGGAGTGAGAAGCCAGGGAAGGAGGGGGAAGCTAGCATCTCCGATTATATACTCCCTCACCTCCGATCCTTCTGAAAGCTCCATTTTTTTCCCATTCAGCCTTGCTCCTTTCTCACACAGTTTGAAGAATCCTGAGTTGTGCAGCACTAGTAACTCGTTCATGCTACCTGGCCAGCCAGTGACAATGTCCCGGAACCTCATCTCAGGGTCCACAATAGCCTGCAGGACCATGCTATGATTCTTCTCATAATCAGTCCACACTTTGTTGGAAGAGTCTACCGAAGGCAAGCACATCAAGATGTGTGTGGTGTCAATGGCGCCGCAACAGTTGGGCAGACCCCGGATTTTCTCAAACTTGGACTTTATAATTTCTGTCTCTTCAGAGCTTGGCCATCGGAGGTGATGAATTCCTCTCTTTTCCATAGCCTCCACAAATTGCCAAGTCACTTGGGAGACAGTTGAATGGTTCATACCAAAGGATGTTCCTATGTTCAGTAGTGACTCACCAGAACCCAACCTTCTTAGAGCAACAGCTACTTGATCATCCACAGACAGGACCTTTCCATCTGAGAATGTGAAGTTAGATGTCTTTGCCATCAAGTCCTCCCTCACCAATGAGCATATGTAATTGAAGGTCTTCCTTGAGATCTTGAAAACAGACTCAAAACTTTTTGGTTCTTTTAATAAAGATAAAGATCCTGAGAAGGTACCAATGAAGGGAACAATCATCACCACTCACAGCACAATGTTTTCTGTCACCCAAATGTAAAGCTGACCAAGTGTTGTGGGAAAGAACACAATCATGAAGAAGAAGATAAATTGAGCAGTGACAGAAAACATGGCGCCTCTGCTAAGAAGCAAATGACCAGATTTTTGTGAATTTTAGATTCCCATTGGGACGTGAACAAAGCATTTTAGTTTCCAAATTTGGGCATGCAACTGAACTTAAGATTACAGCAGACTTATATGTGATTGCAAAAAGAACGCATTTGATTCGTAGCATTTGCAGGAAATGAGTTAAAGCAAATGTATATTTGTGTCATTTATTAACTATAATAATATTATGACTGGACTTTTAATACTACGTGCTGCAAGTTAAATCTTAATTTTGTGCCGTTGGTTCTGACTCCAGACAAAAAGATAACCATTTGCTTGATGTAAAATTGTGTAAGTCATACCTCATAATAGCACTATCTTGTGTATGTTTCATCAATGTAAATTTGTCACCACATTATGCTAAAAATACAAAGTCAAGGCTATTTAAATTTTAACCAAAAAGAGAGGCCATAAGGATTACAGTTCTCACACTGACCTTAAACTAGAATATTTGAAGCAGACAATACTAGTATCAAGATTTGCTATTGGAAAGTTGCATTGGTTAGTGGTGTCCGCTGGAGACTGCTTTGTTCTATCACTCAGAGAAAGCCCTCAAGCAATGATGATGACCATCAGAGGCCACAGCAATCTGTCTGTCTCTGATAGCATGCCAATTGAAGCCAAGAAATAAAATGGAGAAATCCCATGTCCCACGGGACGTTCCGCTGGGACCTGAATCCTTGATGCCAAGAACCTTACCATGAAACTTGACAATTTAGAAACATCTTGATTTTACATAATACTAGGGCCAGCAGTTTCACAATTGGACCTGCCAACCTCCCTGAAATAAGTGGGTTTTGATAAGAGTTGTTATAATTTGGTTGGGTTTGGGTCTTACTTAAGACAACTGAATGATATATTGGTTGGGTTCCGGTGTGGCTCTCAGAACCAACAAGTCACCCTAGGTTGGACATGTCTTTAAATTATACCCTAGGTCCCTTAGACAGAATTAACATTTCAGCTGTGGCACGTAAAGGCTTCATTCTAGTGATCAGGGAAGCCATGTCATTCATGGTTTGGAAAAAGAGCAAAAGGCACTAAGAGAAAGTTACATAAGATATTGGGGCTTGGTAAGGATCTGAGTTGACGTGTTGGGTTATAGCTGTATGAGTCCATATAAAACATATTTCTGGGGTTTAATATTTTTTCAACTTGATCATAAGATAGTTAGGCCTACATTGAGATTTCTTTGACCTAAAGTGAATCTGGCATGACCTAAGCCCAACCCATTGTCACCCCCGTATAATAGAATAGCATGCAACTAAACATGGCGAGCAGGTTTTCAAGCTTGCTGAAACCTGTGGAATCAGTGCTTCACCACCTTGACTCAATACTTATACCTCTAGAAACTCCTCAATCAAGATACTAATGGGCACCTACATGCTGAAGCCTTGATGCTGTAACTTCTCCTCAAGCTATATTACACACAGAATCGTCTCTCAGGATTCAAGAAGTGTAATCAAAGGAGCAGTTTGCAATATACAACTTGCTCCCATTAACATAAGCAAGCCTTGTACACTTTACAATTAACACCTAAAGAATTCTCAGTTGCATGTGTAGAAAGGGGGAAAGCAGAGTGCCCTGGGGTGGAGGGGGGGGGGGCGCACGGTGGGGGAGGTGGGGGGTGGGAGGGACCTAATGCCAAGATGGCTCAACCACTCTATGGCATGCAGGCAATTTGTACATCATAAATTTCCTATCCTTTTGTTTTGTTAGAAATTTATCCCTTAATTATGCAAGTCAAAACAAATGGGTTAGTTTTGCCAAGTTCACAAGATCCAAGAAACTGGCATTAATATTCTCATGCACAAGGTTAGTGTTGCGGTGGGGGAGTCTTGGTGGCAAAAAGACTTGATAACATATTAGAACCTTTCTCAACCTTTCTCCCTCCTACTAATTATTCCATGTGGGGCTAACCTCACATGTGAACCTCAAAAGTTAGTTAATAAACTCTAATGAATGGTACATCACTGTATTGATCGATGGTTAATGAAATATTTATGAATTATACAACTCAAAACATGCACCAGATTTTAAATATTTTGTTTCCATACATTAGTTCATCAAATATTCCATTCAAGTTACTCCAAGACCACCAAATTTCTACCAAAAGTTCAACTAAGATACTGGAATTTAATCCACTCAATCACCCAATGAGATGTTGCTGAGATTATTTCTATATGTTTATTTATTAGATTTAAATTTCCCCTGAAATTTACTAATATAGCGGACAACTCATAACCAGGAGTCACATAATCAGTCAAATTAAACTTCTACAAGCACCACCAAAGTGAAGCTACTTAACAATGCCACACCAAATAAATCAAATATAAGCAGCCTTCATTCCGAAACTATAACATATAGGGGGTGCATATAACATGGTAAGCTCCTCTCTAGGATTTTGCATGTGCCAAAGATAAAAACGATCAATCTGGATGCATAGCTCCAGGAAAAAATTGAAGAACATCCTTTTATTTGGTGCTATCATCGCCTTGACAACCTTTTTCTTTCTCTCTTACTTTATCCAGATACTCTCTGTTCTTAAGTTTTAATAGCAGGAAATGGGAAGGGAAAGCTTCTTTAGTCATGGATGAGGTAAATGCATATTTTCCTACTAGAAACTAAATCCCACGATAGGCAACTATGAACAATGCTTTAGAATGAACTTCGTGATATCAATTTACCAAAGAATGTCTTGCATGATTCAGAAAGCTTCCTGTATTCCTTAAGGCCTATTAAGAATATGAAATCTTTTATCCATATGTTATGCTTAATTAGAGAGTTTAGTTCACTTCATCCAAGGTTGGCAATCTCAATATCTTGTACTAGTACCATGTTGGTGCGGTGTTAGTAACTTAGTATGCTTGGTATGGGGGTCAGTTCGGTGTATCGACACTTGGAATGCCCCAATACTGAGCATTGGTTTAATACCCTGGTATATGGCATTATGCATTGATACTATGAATCTTGATTATACCTCATGATTGATGTCCAATCTCTTTGGCTCTTCAATGGTTTTATTGTTTGTAGAAATATTGGAATTTATTACCTTGCTACATGCTAGTTTGTGGATCCACTTTGTACCTAGTGCTCTAGTTTATAGTAGGATTCTTTGACTCATTGCAATTGGATTCATCCAATTTACTAATTGTTGCTTGTCATTTCCCATTGTTATGGGGTTATACCACTTCAGACATTGTCCTCGAGGCTCATCCTCGGACCGCAAGAATAATTACACTTGTCGGACTTTATGGAAAATCCTTAGGAAGGGTGATTGAACTAGACCTTGGACATCCTCGTCGAATAATGGCCGAGGCCCCTTAATTGACCCCAGTCAAGAGCATCATCTGGATGTCCTACATTCTTCGCATCAAAGAGAAATTCAACGACAAGTATTATCTAGATGTCTTGCTCTTTCTATGAGAGGATCCTCCTCGTTACGGCCCCAACTCGGGTCTCCAAGAGCTAGAAGGAGGCAAGCAACCACATCGGACTCTACTCACATTGTCCTTGGCCACCAACCGAGGACTACGTCGCACCACATCCGACCACCTAGTCAGACTCAAGCCGACGACTTCCGAAGACCTAGAGATGCTGAGCTATTATGAGAAGAATGTAGGCCGGCCCCATATCCCTTAACTATCAGACAGTTACGATGGAACTCCCGATAGTTACAACCAAACATGGCACATGACTTAACGCCATGAATCACCATTATCCACGACACATCATGGACCACGATTCTCCAAGACGGTTACTGACAATTGAGATAATATATCTCTCTTTCCCTCTATAAAAGGGGATCCCGAAGGACCTTGGACATCCTCGTCGGATAATGGCCGAGGCCCCTTAATTGACCTTAGTCAAGAGCATCATCTGGATGTCCTACATTCTCCGCACCGAAGAGAGTTCGACGACAAGTATCATTTGGATGTCTTGCTCCTATTAGAGGATCCTCCTTGTTATGGCCCCAACTCGGGCCTCCAGAAGCCAGAAGAAGGCAGGCAACCACATTAGACTCTCCTCACATTATCCTTGGCCAACAGTCGAGGACTGCATCACGCCACATCCGAACACCTAGTCGGACTTAGGCCAACGACTTCAGCCGATGACTTCCGAAGACCTAGGGATGCTGAGCCATTATAAGATGTAGGCCAGCCCCACACCCCTTAAATATCGGACGATTATAATAGAACTTTCGATGGTTACAACCAAACATGGCACATGACTTAATGCTATTAATCACCATTATCCACAAAACATCGTGGACCACGATTCTCCGAGATAGTTACCGACGATTGAGTTAATATCTCTCCTCTCTATAAAAAATGATCCCCCAGGATCCTTCAATAAGTTTTGCTTAAGCTAAAAACCTCTACTTGCTGCTTTTCTCACTTTCTATTTTCAAAGCTCCGACTGACCTAAGCATTGAAAGGTCCTCCACTAGAGAATCTCCAATGATCAGACTTTTTGCAAGTTCCAAGGAATGCCCAAGTCCTCCTCAGATCATCACCGACCACCTTTCTCCTCGGGTCGTGGCCAACCAAGCTACTCCTCGATCCGGAGTGTTGCAGTAATAGATTGGCACTAGAGGAAGGGCGTTTGCAACCCATCAAAAAAAAAATGGCAAGACGTAACAACTCCATCGCTTCTCATCGACAGTTTGCCTGACAAAGCTAGGGCAGACCCACTCACTTGTTCTCATAGGGCCATGCAACCTGCACAGCCACTTGTGACAGCGGATCTACAACGATTCAACAATCTGGTCCGATAGGTTCAGGCATTGATTGCCGCCATCCACCATCTGCAACATACAACAGAGCAGCGACAACCACTGCAATCAGCTTCCCAAGCTATGCCCTCCTGGTACAACCATCAGAATCATTCCCTAGTTCTTGAGAACCCCCGTTGAGGTGCACGTCGGTCTACCCCACCCAATTATCGATCACCATCCAAATGAGGGTCCAAGCGCGAAGAGTGGCGCCACCACTCCCCAACCTCTTCTGGCGAAGATTCTACTCCGAGCTATTCTCCGTGCCGTCGGGAGGACCTCAAGCAGAAGGTCCAAGAGATCGAGCGTCGTTTGGGTGAAGTTCAGATGGGTAGCCATGGGAATGATGAAGCCCTCAACTTCAGTTAGAGCAATTCTAGGGCGGATCAAAATGCCGTAGGTAGAGCCGTATGATGACTCTACAGACCCTTTAGATCATCTTGAGGGCTATAAGACCCTCATGACGCTCCAGGATGCTTCGGATGTCCTTTTCTGTCTCGTCTTCCCTGCGACTTTGAAGAAGGCGGCACGTATTTGGTACTCCAATCTTCAGTCGGGTTCAATTTCCTCCTTTAAGCAAGTCGGACACTAGTTCGTTGCTCTGACAACAATCGAGTTCAGCCTAGAAACTCAGACAATCTCTTCTCCATCTACCAAAAGGAGAACAGATCATTATGTGATACGTGGCGCATTTTAACATGGTCACTTTAGAAGTGCACAACTTGGACAAAGCCATCACCATGTCGACATTGAAGAGAGGCCTCCGCAATGAACGCCTCATTTACTCCCTCGACAAAATATATCCAAGGGACTACGTTGACCTTCTTGCCCAAGCCTGCAAGTACATACAGGCTAAAGAGGGCTGAGTCGCACATCGGCAAGAGGAAGGTTGGGCTCCCAATAAGAAAAAGCATGCAAGGGAGGACACACGTCAGAACCAATTTGAAGCAGATCCCTCTAGACTAGCAAAAGCCCTTCAACCGAGGAGTCCACCTCGGCGCTACAACAACTATGCCCTGCTGACCATCCTTCGAGCTCAAATTCTCATAAAGATCGAGGGTCAGGGATACCTCCACCGACCTCTGCTGATGAAGTCTCCATCAACTTGGTAGAACAAGTATTGTCGCTCCCATCGTAACCATAGTCACAATACTGAGGAATGCCTCCAACTAAAGGATGAGATTGAGGCGCTCATCCGACAAGGCTGCCTCGATAAATACGTCCGGAGGGAGCAAAACTGAGCACCTGAGGAGCCACCTCGACACCAGCTCGACGAAGACAATAACAACAACCAACCAACAACTGGTGTTATCAATATGATCTCGGGTCTCGATAGCTGCAAGGGGACAGAAGACCACGTTGAACATCCAAAAGGAAGAGGACTAACAATGTTATTTTTTTTTCTGATGATGATGTCCAAGGAGTTCAAACTCCTCATGATGATGCTATCGTCATTTCTATGACAATAGCTAATTATGATATAAAAAAATCTTCGTTGATAATGGAAGCTCTACGGATGTCTTATTTTATGATACTTTTCAATGAATAAAATTGCCAATTGACCAACTAAAATGAGTGAATACTTTTTTAGTCAGATTTTTGGGAGATTCTGTGGCAGTAGAAGGGAAAATCACCTTACTAGCAACTGTTGGGAAGACACCTCGATAGTGAATCATGAAACTAACTTTCCTTATCATCTGTGTGCCTTCTGCCTACAACGCAATCCTCGAATGATCGGGACTCAATGCATTGCGAGCAATTATCTCTACATACTATTTGTTGATCCAATTTCTAACTCGAAGTGGAGTAGGAGAAATCCAAGGAGACCAGATGCTTGCTCGATAATGCTTCTTCACCACGATCAAAGGGAAGAAGCCAATGAAAGCCCTACCAATCGAAGATCACGAGGAAACATAAAACTCCCGAGGAGCTCGTCACCATCCCCTTCGAAGATGATCCGATCCAGACAATTCGGATCAGTTCTTAACTGACAACCGACCACAAAGATCGATTGATGGATAGCCTTTCTATGGGTCAACGAGGACATCTTCGTCTGGTCGACATCAGACATGCCAGGTATTCCTCCTGATATTATTGTTCATAAATTGAATGTGATCCAGAACACCCACCAATACGGCAAAAGGAGAGGAGCTTTGCCCTAGAGCGGCAACGAGCCATCGATGAGGAAGTGGACAAGCTGATGACAGCAGGATTCATCCGAAAAGCACATTATCCGAAGTGGATCTCCAACGTCGTCATGGTTAAGAAAGCCAACAGTAAGTAGTGGATCTGCATAGACTACACCGACCTTAATAAGACTTGCCCAAAGAACAGCTTTCCCCTCTTGAGGATTGATCAACTTATAGACGCCACTTCGAAACATCAATTGCTGAGCTTCATGGATGCTTACTCAGGATACAATCAGATTCGAATGGATCCCGAGGACGAAGAGAAGATCGTTTTCATAATTGATAAAAGTTTGTACTATTACAAAATGATGCCTTTCGATTTAAAAAATGTAAGTGCCACATATCAACACTTCGTCAGTAAAGTGTTCAAGCAACAAAATCGACTATAACATGGAAGTCTACATCGATCACATGCTTGTTAAGAGCAAAAAATAGATCGGCATATTGCCGAACTGAAAAAGACGTTCGACGAGCTAAGGCAACACCGAATGAAGCTGAATCCAAATAAGTGCATCTGCAACATCACTTCTTTGATTTCCTAGTGACCTAGCGAGGGATCGAAGCCAACTTGGAGAAAATTCAAGCCCTCCTCGACATGAAGTAGCCAAGTACCAAAAAGATATACAAAGTTTATCTGGTCGGATAGCAGCCCTCAGCCGATTCATCTCCAGATCGATTGAGAAGTGCTTTCCTTTCTTCAAGATACTACGGCAAATGAAGGCATTTAAATCGATGGATGTATGCCAAACTTCTTTTGAGGATCTCAAGCGATAACTTAAATCCTCTCCACTTTTCTCCAAGCCAGAGGAAAGTAAGCAATTATTATTATATTTAGTTATATCACCCGATGTTATTAGCTCGATATTGGTCTGAGAGGATGTAGGGACTCAGAAACCAATCTACTATATGAGCAAGATTCTTCGAGATGTAGAGATCAAGTATTCCAAAGATGAAAAGATGATCAACGCATTGATTACCTTCACATGTAGTCTCCGACTTTACTTCCAAGCCCACTCGGTGGTCGTCTTGACTAATCAACCTTTACAGATGATTCTTCAAAGAACAGACACCTCCGAATGCATAATGAAATAGGCAATTAAGCTCAGAGAATTCCATATCAATTTTCGATCTCAACCTGCGATAAAAGCTCAAGCTTTAGTTGACTTCTTAGTGGAATGCACTACGCCAAATGAGGAGCCATCCTCGGCACAACCCGAAGAGAAAAGAAAAGCTCTATGGTGGGTCCTAAATGTCGACGAAGCCTCAAATTCTCAAGGCTGTGTCCTACATGTCGACGAAGCCTCAAATTTGCAAGGCTGTGGGGCCGACTTCGGAGGGAATCATGACGGAATACACCCTCCAATTTGACTTCAGGGCTCCAACAATGAGGTTGAGTATGAAACCCTCATCACCAGACTTTGACTTGCAAAAGAGCTTGGAGTGAAGAATCTTGCAATCTTTTCCGACTCTCAACTCGTTGTCAGACAAGTCTGAGACAAGCTTGAAGCTCGAGATCCTACAATGATGAAATATCTGTAGAAGCTTAAATATTGATGGCTTTCCAAAACTTGGAGATTCAGTAGATACCCAGGTCAGAGAATGCTTGAGCAGATGCCCTATCTCACCTTGCCACCTCAGGCCTAATTGACCATAATAAATTGGTCTTCATCGAGCATCTATAGACTCGGAGCATTGAAGAACCCGCAGTACTACAGTCGAGCACGAACCGAGCTAGATGGACCCCATCATTAACTACTTGATCAAAAGTAAGTTGCTTACCGATCCTGTCCAAGCCTGAAGTATCAAGCATCAAGTGCCATGGTATATCTATATGGATGGAAGACTCCACAAAAAGACTTTCTCAATGCCTCTAATGCGTTGTTTACGCCCATCCAAGGTGAATTACGCTCTTTGGGAGGTCCATGAAGAGATGTGCGCAACCACTTAGGGGGCAGATCTCTAGCCTATAAGATCATTCGGTAAGGATACTACAGGCCAATCTTGCAAAAAAATGCGATCGAGCTTGTTAAAAGGTGCAAGCCATGTCAAAAGTATGCCCACATTCAAAGAAGACCGACGGCTGAGCTCACATCACTTGTCATCTCTTATCCTTCCGCTATATGGGAATTAATATCCTCGAACCATTCCCTCAAGCCATTGGTCAAAGGAAGTTCCTGATCGTAGCGATTTATTACTTCACCAAATAGTTGAAGCCAAGCTCTTGACACAAATTACAAAGATAAAAGCTTGGGATTTTGTGTGGAAATCCATCATCTATCAGTTCAGACTCTCCCAAGCGATCATTACCAACAACGGATGCCAATTTGATAATCAGAAGTTCAAGGATTTCTACTCGAAGCTTCATATCGACCATAGGCTCACCTTGGTAGGATATTCCAATCTAATAGAGAAACTGAGGTGACCAATCAGATAATCCTACAGAGGTTGAAGACCGAACTCGACCAAGCAAAAGAATGTGAGCAGAACTCTACAACATCCTATGGGCGTATCGGACAACTCGTCGGATGGCAATCGAGAAAAATTTCCTCAACCTCACCTTCGGAGCTGAAGCAGTAATCCCAATCGAAATTGAAAAACCGTCGACCGGACTTAAGCTCTACGACAAGCAAGAAAATTCAAGTCACCTTTGAATAAGCCTAGACTTGCTTGAAGAAACAAGCAAGCTCGAATTAGGATAGCCTTGTACCAACAACGAGTAGCTCGCTACTACAATACTTGGATCAAAACAAAAACTTTTCGAACTGAAGACCTTGTCTCAAGACGAGCCGAAGTGTTCAAACCCACGGAACAAGATAAATTGACCCTGAAATGGAAAAAACCATATCGGATCATGGAAGCCATCCGACCTAGAGCGTATAAGTTGGAGACTCTACAGTACTCAAACTCCTCAGACATGCAACTCCGAGAACCTCTGGATATACAATCAGTAAAAGGTGTAATCACTTTAGCATCATTTATAAAATTATTCTCCCAAATTCATGTAGATTTTATATAAATTAAAAAGGTCGGATGATAACCGACAATGATTATACATCCTTAGCCATAAGCCGAGAATGATGACCATGGGATATTCATGCAACAATCTAAACCCCGACGATCGGATCGAAGGATTGATCCCTCAGAGATATCTCGATTCAAATTAAGATCTCCAAAATTTTGTTCAACATGACACCAATGACAAAGAGTTATCCTAACCCAAGTTGGGACCTCCACAAGCTAAATGTCTCGAAAGTAATCCGATGACACATTACAAGGTCAAATGTTAACCAATGCAAATGATTTGGTGAAATTGTTGCCAAAAATTCAGGATAGACCTCGGATATCTACATCAAGTTAAACATAACTTCAAGATCATGTCCCATCCGAAAAGCATAACTTCGGGTGAATTGATCGGCAAAAGATGAAACTTCAAAAATTAATCGACGATGTGAAACTAGATCGGACTTCAGCCGATATTAACAACTTGGCAAAATTAAAGCCTAGATACAGACCAACTTTGGATGAAGGACGACCTCAACATCAATACTGTTCGGGAAACTCTCATCGCGCTTTAGATGAATCAACAAGCATTCATATCAGTAATTTGACAAAAGAAGTCTATTTCATTCAAAAGTTTTCATTACAAAACTAATGAAGACACATAAAAGTACAAAAAGCGAAGCCAAAGGAAACAAAGTAAAAGTCTCAGAACTACTCGGATAACACTTCGGCTTCAGCATCGACGATCAGCTTGACAATTGGAACTTCAGCTACAATCGACTCGATGGCAGGACCTTCAACTGTTGCCAGCTCATTGGCAGGAGGTTTGGATACTGTAGGCTCGGCAGCAAGCTTAATCAGCCCCTCGCTTCGTGGCTATCCTTCTTCCCCAATCTCCACATCAGGGTCAAGTCGACCGACGTCGACCTCGGGAAAGAAGTGCGCCACTAAAGCCTTGCAAGCATCAAAGCCGTACCCATAGGTGACCGAAGAACCCTCAGTGACTTTGGCCTTAAACTCCAACGAAGCTTTGTACTCCTCAATGACCTTTGACTTGACCTTGACGACTGCCTTTGTCTTATTAGTCTCCGCCCGAGCCTCCACCAACTTGATCTTGTCTTCAGTAGTCTTCACCACAGCCTTCTCAAGCTATAAACTTGCCTCGAGCTCGATGATCATCTTCTGACACATCTCCGCAAGACCGTGCTCCATGGCGAGAAAGCCCTCAAGTGCAATATCTATTCCTTTGTGGCCAGAAGCTCGGACCTTGCTCGAGACGAATCTTCTTTCGAGGCCTTCTTCTGAGCTGTATCCTGAAGATCTCCTTCAAGCTTCCTCTTAACTCGGTTGAGGCTGATGAATGCCTCATCGAGGTAAGCGACATCATGAATTAACTGCAAGAAGAAACTGAAGTCAGAAACTTCAAAAGCAAGAAGAAAAATTGGCTAAGTCAGAGACTTACCTTCTGGAGATCTCCGAACAAAGAAGACAATACCTTGTCCAAAAGTCGGGCCTCTGTCTCAGCCTAGTCAGATGACAACAATAGCAGCTTGATCATCTGGTAGGCCAGCTAGTGATTGTGGAGAGTAGAATCGTCTCTCCGAAATCTCCTCACCAAGGTGACGAACTCCTCGGACGCTACTAAAGAAGGACCCACTCATTGCCAAGCTGCAGGAGCTAGAGGTACTGGGGAGATCGAAAATGATTCAGATCGAGCCGAAAATGAGACCTGGGGGAGAGGAGTCACTGCCCGGATGGACTCCAGAGTGGTCCGAAGAGTATACCCTCAGGGGCAGTGCGACGATGACTTCCTGCATGTCGTCGATCTCGACGTGATCCATGCTGGAGGTCCCAACCAATCTGCTAGGGGCAAGCAGAGCCAGAGCCAAAGAGGTCGTCGGCTTCGCCTTCTTCCTCGAAGAACCATCTCCCAAGGCGAATCTCGGCCTTTTCTTCTAGAAGGCCGACTTGATTAACTCTAACATGGGCCTCATCACTGCAAGACCGAAGACAAAAAGTTAACACAAAAACCAAAGAAGATCAAGTAACTAAGAAAGTAAAGGATTCAGACATACTCCAAGGAAGAGCCGGACTAAGGTCAACATCGTAGAGTGTCTGCTTAGTCACCAATTCATTTAGCTTCGGCACCCCGACACCGAGCAGTTTGTTATAGTCCTCCTTGACCACAAGGACCGACTTCCCCAGACCTAGCTGGAGCCCTGGGGTAAGTCCGATGAAATAAAAAAGAAATGGGCTTTCTAGTCATAGACAGAAGAAGGAAGGTTGGTGATAAACTTATATCCATACCGAGGACTAAAATATCACCATCCATTCTGATGGGGGTGCTTCTTCAAGGTGAACAGTGCCCTTAAGAGTGCTAAATGCTGAGCCAATCACACAAAATGATGAAAATAATGATCACCCTAATGGAGTTCAAAGTGATCAAGATCGAAAGAACTTTGAAAAATTAAGAATATTGGAGGTAAAGGGATGAAAAGGTTACTGAAGACCAATTGGAAGAGTCTCCCCATACAAAGCAACTTGACCCTCCAGAGCATTGAAGACTCAATCTTCCCAGCTCAGGACTTCGAGCGAAAGCAAAAGGGATAGAATACTGAGATTGAAACCCTCTAAGGTCAGTCTTGGTAATGGTCGACTCTTCGTTATCAAGGCCCCGAAGTCCTGAATCCCTGCACAAGACTCTCTGACCCGCGTGGTTCAGAATTTCAGCGCCCGGACATGGTGGCGACATCGATAGTGGTCCGAGGACTGTCCTCGGATCCGAATCGAGACAGAGGCAACCAAGAACCCTGGCCACCTTGACAACTTTTGCCCTGACCCTCTCTACTGGAAGGTATTTCAAAGAAAAAAAAAGATTGAAAGGACAAATCGAGTAGAAAGGAGGAAAATGACAAGAAAACTGGAAGGAAGCAAGAGAGGACCAACCGAAAAAAGGGTGGGGTTGGCCGAAAACTGCCTACCGAAGCCGAAGGAGATGAAGTGCACAATAACAGAAAAATCTCCGACGGACCGTAAGCTGGAACCAAGGTTCGCTGTACCGGTACCGGACGGCATGCCGGTGCCGGACCGATATGGTACGGTACTGGTACCATACCGTACCGACATACGGTACGCTGAGGCATACCAGTCCGGTATCGGTACACAATATTTTTTTCGATTTTTAATTTTTTTTTGGATTTTTGAAGTTAATAATTGATAAATACAACCTCAATATGGCATTATATTGCATATTATTGACATATTTGGGTTCAATTTGGAGTTAGGTTGCGGTACAAAGACTCTTGATCCAAAATTTCAAACATATATTTATTTACATTATATTTCAACTATGTCATCTTAAAACTAAAGAAAAAATATATAAAATACGCATTAGAATGTATCTAAATATTTAAATACAAAGTACAATAACTGATATACGAACCTTAAGATGTACTTTGCATTTAATTTTTTGTCGAGTGTCTGTGATGCTTATAGATGTCTGGATCATCACAGTCTGAAGGGATATCAGTCCAACCCTCTAGTCAAGCTGCACCGTACTCTCGAATATTCATCATCCCATAAGGCATCCTCTCTGAATTGTAAGACATCTCAGACCTCTCGCTAAAATTCTGACTCTGAGAAATATCCTCAAGATGATGGTACGATTGTGGAGGAGCCCATCCAAATATGCCAGTAACAAAATCTAATCCGTAAGATGCTCCAAGCTGCATAGGGTAGTAACCACTAGAAGATGATGCCTCGGATGCACCATATGCATATGGATCATAAGGTGGCTGTGGATAATAGGATCCATAATGCGAGGATGATCGAGATACATCCATGGACCCTACTTCACGTGCAAGATCGTCCGCAGTATATATATATAATTAAAATATATGCAAGTATAATAAAATACGATAGTTTAATGATAATTAAAATAATTATATATAATTTTAAAATAATTTTAATAATTATTTTAAAACTTATAAATTCAAAATAAATATGTTATATGCTTCAAATAATATTTTTAAATTAACTAAGATATAACATTATTTTTATATATTTTTTATTTTATAATTAAATTTTTTAATTTAAATAATTAAAAAAATAATTTTTTAATTTCAAATATTTGAAAAAAAATTTGAAATTAGATTTAAGTACCTTGAACATTCTAAACATGATTCCCAAACTCTAATTTTTTTCCTAAAATTTAATTTTTTTTTAAATTTTTAAATAAATAAATATTTAGAAATATTTAAAAAATATATAATTAACGAAAATTAACAATTTTGATGTCATCGTGTAGATCTTCCAAAGATCTATCACATATAATTAAATCATACCAAAATCATAAGATTTTTGCATGATTTTCTCCTATTTTTATTTTACCTCATTTTTATCCTATTTCTAACAACAAAAATAAAAAAAATTATTTACTAACAAAATAACAGATTATCTTACCTCCAGCCAAAGATCAGCCTCTTCTCAAATCACTCCAATTTCACGAAATTTTGCCTTCTTTTCTAATTTTTTGGAGGTCTCAACGATTAAGTTGCCCACGGCCATGGGTATTCTCTGAGAACTCTCAAAGAACATCGAAAGCCTGGTGCTTATTAAAGCACTAGGCCCTCCCCCCATGTGAAGTGGGCCACGCCCATTTCTCTCCCCCCTCCCTCCCCCCAACCACGTGAAAAGACCCCTACCTTCCCCCCTCCCCCCTCTCCCATGTGAAATGGTCCTCTGGGCGGTACGATTCGGTTCACCCCGAACCGACGGCGAACCGAGCCGTACCGCCCGATTCCAGGCGGTATGGGCCCGAACCGCACCGAACCGAGCAGTTCGGTGCCATTCGGGATCGTTTTTCGAAAAATAGGCCCGAACCGGACTGGTAAGGGATCGGTCCGGCTCGGTACGTCCCGTACCGGGCGGTTCGGCCCGGTACGGCAAACCATGGCTGGAACATTGGAAACAATTGATGGCCAAAAAAATAAAAATAGAGGGAGAACAAGCCTATTTATGTGGTACAATGATGGTCCAGATTGGAGCCCAAGCTATCAGATTTCATCCATGTGGCTTGGATTAGAACCACTTGAACATGCTACTACTCAATGCACCACCACTCTCATCCAGCCACGTAGACTGATCCATGTGAAACCGCAACGGACCAATCAGCATCGGCCATGTGGTGATTTCTGATTAGCTTGGCCCGCAACCACCAATTTCCTGCTTTCAAAGCCAAAATAATGATCTTGTTAGATGTATGCCCTAAAAGCCAATATAGCAGATACATTGTAATAATTCTAGGACATATATTTATATTTAAACTATTGATTCATCAATAAAATGAACTTTTTCTATCCATTCTTGTTTTATGTGTCTAAGAATCATCCTAAAAATTAATAATTTAAAGATACATATTTTCAAGAGTTGAGACTTAGAGACATGTATAATTAATTCCTAAAATGCTCCCGATCGATGGGTCATCACGGGAACGGTGACTAATCCAATTAGATCGGCATACGGATCACTTCCTTTGAAATAGATGAGTATCTAGTCTACGGTATAGAGACGCTAAGTGAAAGTATGGATGGTTGTTAGAGAACATCGGTACTAAACGTGATCAAATGAGAGATCACATGAATGTCTACTCACTCATCAGTGATCTTCTAGATGCTGTAGTAGTGTGAGTAGTTCTTTGACCCATGGTGCCTTAACTGCTCACAGTGAGGTTGCTGTAGTTTGACTGCACATAAACATGGTCTCCTAGCCATTTGGATCTTTGCAGTGTATGTTGACTACAATAGGTTCCATGTAGGAGTACGGTTAGCACTTAGATGGGATCTATCAATCTTAGTAGATAAGGAGTACTATAAGATTTGAGAAGCTAAATCCTTAAGTCTATGATCACAGCAAGATGATTGATGGAAAGAAGTTTTCATTAGTATTACGATTTGGACTTGAGCTAATCAAATTTTTCATATGAGGGATGTTGGGGTTTGATAAGTTTTTATAACCTCCATCTTGTCGGAACTCATGATAGAAGAATTGAATCATACGATAACTACACCTAGGGGTTCTAATTATTCTATTCTGCTAGATTACCACCACATGCTGCTAGACGTCACTAGTAAATTATGAGAGCTCATTGGGAACGTTTTGGATTGATGATCCGTGTCGGATAAGAGTTGAAAATATTCCAACCCATTGAAAGATATTTCGATGATACTATGATTAAGATCATGATATGTCTCACTATCAGACAAAACAGAACCTATGAGGTCACACACAAAAGAGGTTTGATCAGATCAAACAGTTGAATTATGATCAAATTATCAATGTGATTGATAATTTGGATCAATTGGTAAAAGTTACAAGTATATGATCAGTTAACAGTTAGCAAGGAGGACCTAATTGCAATTGTTGCAATCCAATTTGATGAGATCAAATTGGAGATCAAGTTCTAAATAATTAAATCAGATTTAATTAGTTTAGACTTGACCTAATTGAGCTTTTGATTTCAGAACTGGATCCTAATTGGATTAGGATTGAGTCTGAATCGAATTGGACTCGAATCAAGTTTGAATTGGATTCGAATTGAGTCCGGATTGAACCCAAACTGCATAAAGATGCAAGAGTCTCAGATTTACTAGGACTCTCTCTCCTCTCTCATGGCAAAAGAAGGGGTGCGCATGGGGATGCGCACCCCCTTCTTTGGCATTGCACCATAAAGAAAAATTAAGAGAGGGTGCGCAGATTCAAAATTGTCGCCCCCTCCCTAGCATTCTCTATCTCTCATCTGATAAGGATTGGATTGGTTCAATTTGAACTCGAGCTCTTATCAATTAAGAGTTTAAATTTAATTGAACTCTATCCCATCCCTTGGCCGCCATCTATTTAAGGAGGGATTCTTTTGGGCGTGTAACAAGAAGAAGAAAACTTTAGATCATTGAATCCATCTTGTCGCCCCCTCCTCTTCCTTCATCCATATTCCACACGCCCAAACCCTGATCGGCCATATAAAGGGAGAGAAATCAGAGAGAGATCAGAAAAAAGAGTTCTCCTATTGCCTCTCTGCATTCCTCTAGTGCTGCGTGACGGTAGTCCGTGCGTAGTTCCTCAGATCTTCTTTTATGACAGTCAAAGAAAGGATCAGATCCAAACCAGCGAAACGAAGATCTAAAAGAGAGCTAACATCTCGATGGTCTCTGGTACTTTCGATCTACTTTAGCCCCGTGTGGATATCTGTAGAAGCCAGATGCCTGTGTGCTTCAATAGAACCTGCAAACATCTTTAGATCCGATCTAGAAGAAGGATTTAGCACTACAGGTAGGTGATCAGATCATCCAATTTTTATTTTTATTTATGAAATCAGATGCATGCTTTTGTTTTTCATCATATAAACCAGATCCGTAGGTGTGAGATTAGATCTATGCATGCGTAGATCAAAAGTAGTTTTAATCTAACTTCCATTACGTGTTTCAAAATCATTTTGAAAAATCTGCATGCATGACATCTAACGAAACCCAACACCTCGAGCAGTCCATCCCTCATAAATATCCCAGTGGGATCCACGAAGTGCCGAATCTCTCCAATAGTTAAGGTGCGATTCATGAAGCAACTTATCAAACTGGCGCTAGGATTTGTGAAACGACGAATCGATTTGACTCCATGAAGTATGAAGCGGTATGACAGTTTACCTGAAACTCGAACAATTTGGATTCGCCAGCTCGGACAAATATCGAAAACTAATGCTGAGAACCACTACTTCCTTCATCCGAGATAAATACCTCGAGCTCGAAAGTGATGGGCAAATGTTATAGGGTTATACCACCTTAGATATTGTCCTCAGGACTCATCCTTGGACCACAGGAATAATTACACTTGTCGGACTTTACGAAAAATCCTTGGAAAATGATGATTGAACTGGACCTCGGACATCCTCGTCAAATAATGGCTGAGGCCCCTTAATTGACCTCAGTCAAGAACATCATCTGGATGTCCTACATTCTTCGCATCGAAAAGAAGTTCGACGATAAGTATCATCTGGATGTCCTGCTCCTACAAGAGGATTCTCCTTGTTATGGCCTCAACTCAGGCCTCTGAGAGCTAGAAGGAGGTAGGCGATCACATTGGACTCTATTCACGTTGTCCTCGGCCACAAGCTGAGTATTACATCACGCCACATTTGACCACCTAGTCAAACTCAGGACGACGACTTCAGCCGATGACTTCCGAAGACCTAGGAATGCTGAGCCATTATAACGAGAACGTGGGCCGGCCCCACATCCCTTAAATGTCGGATAGTTATGGCGGAACTCTCGACGATTACCACCAAATATGATGCATGACTTAACGCCAGTAATCACCATTATCCATGACACATCATGGACCATGATTCTCCAAGACGATTACCAACAATTGATGTAACGTATCTCTCGTCCCCTCTATAAAAGGGGATCCTAGAGGAACCTTTGGTAACTTTTGCTTAAGCTAAAAGCATCTACTTGCTGTTTCTCTCTCTTTCTATTTTCAAAGCTCCGACTGATTTAAGCATCGAAGGATCCTCCACTGGAGAATCTCCAGTGACTGAACTTTTTGCAGGTTCCAAGAAACACCCAAATCCTCCCCGAATCATTGCCGACCACCTTCTTCCTCAATTCATTGCCGACCAAGCTACTCCTCGACCTGGAGCATTGCTTCAACACCCATCTTTGTCACTCAGAATTTCTATAGAATTCACAATGTTTCATAGGTCTATATCTTTCCGAGTCAAAGGGCTTTGCCTCTTTTGGTTTGCTCTATGCTTCTTTAGGTTGGCAGACTAATCTTGTTCCATTCTACTTGTCAAACATCTCAATAACATCTGCATTTCTTGGATCATGGTTAAGTCGTTTATTTTGATATTGCATTTCAAGGACTTGATTCGGTTCTTGGCTTAATGCATAAAGTAATGATGTTTGAACTTTGAAGAACCTTAAGGATCAAGATATGAGAACTTTTTCTGATATGTATGGATCAAGATGATAAAGTAATAAAATTTAAGAAACTCAGGGATTAATCTATGAGATTTTATATAATTTCAATGGATTTAAGGTTTGAATCAACAAAATGAGAGCCTAAAATGACTGAATTGATGTCAACTCCATGAATTAGCTCAATGTTTTTGGCCATGGAAATGTTAGGCAACACACTCAAATATGTAATGTTTTCTGAATTGAAGTATCTATATAGGGGTTCAGACGTAGGTTAGTGTGTTACACATAGGATGTGGAACCTTTGTAGTCATATTTCAACCTAGTAAGATCTTGCACTTTCAAACACTTGCTGATCATTATTTTGAAATTAAATAATGGCAAGACTTAAGGAATGGAATAATGTAATTTAACAAAGATTCTAGACAGAAAATGGATCAGATACTGATCCAATTATCAATTTTGCTGCCCCTAGTTGGGGGAGAAACTGTATAAATATGGAGAACTAATTCAATCTGGAAGGTGAGATCATAAAAAATATAATGATATTGTGGATATAGCTATAAATCCATGGACAATATGTGGCTTTAAGCAATGGAAATATCAGAAAACATCGGAATAAGTTCTATAACAGATGCTATTGAAACTGAATTTTTGATACTCTGATTTGCTTTTTTAAGTTTGATGTTTTCTTAGCCAAAGAGACCAAAGGGATATACAAAATATAGGGTCAGCAATCATATGTTAGAAAGACAAAAAAAGCTCCTTTGTTTGAGGAACAATATCAGCAACTTCGATATATTCCATTATGCATGTTGTAGTTACTACATTAATTTACACCTTTCACATATCTGTAAATGTCAATTATAGTTATTTTGTAAGTGACATTGAGTACACTGCTATATGATTTACCATTATCTATGGGAGCATATCTTGTTTACAAGATGACCAAATTAACTAGGAATTATAGAATCAAGGTTTGCCATCTCGGCACCAAATTTGGTACCGGTAAAATTCCATTATAGTGTCGGTACGCAGTAAGTATGGTACGGTTGTTTCGGTATGGGGTGGTATAGTGTGCCGGTACGATACAGTATGCCCTATATATCGGGCAGTAAGGTGAACCATAGATAGAATTCTCCCAACATAATCGCTACTAAAGATTTACCAAAACCTTCCTGATAACTTCCAACATGATTGTTTTAGGTCTTCCCCTTCTTTTTTGACCTTTCAACAAACTTTCAGCTCTACTTTAGTCAGCCTTCCCACATCCAGAAAAAAAGAATCTGACCCTTTAATACAAAGACATAAGGATATGGATATGTTGGTATCCGATCCATATGTGATCCAGTTTCAGCCCTATCCCCGATGTTTTTTTTTTTCTGTACATGCACATATTCCTTTCACAAAGCTGAAGGCCTGTGATTCTATAAATGACATGTAATATGAGACTCTGAGAATCAGGAGATTTATATGTTTTTAATGTTTATGTATTATTGACATGGCCAGCCCGGCATCATATATTAAAGCACGTCTGGACATTTCCTAACAATTCTTCTACCGCCCAAGATTCTAAGCAATATACATATCTAGCATTTCGTACCAAACAACCACATCCAATAATAATAGAACAATAACTATAAGAACATTCTTAGCTAAGGATGTAAATTTCCTATTTTTTCAATAGGGATGGAACACCTTCAACCTATTATTCCAGCATATAAGTGATAGATTCCTCTAGAGAAGCAAGATCAAAAAGTGGCTGAATTTGCAAGGGATGGATGGTCAGGGAAATGGTAATGGAACTTTAATTAAGGAACTAATGCTTGTAAACATATTGTTTACTCGATCTCCTGAAAGAATAATACTTGAGCTTAAACTCGGTTGGAGGAAGAACTGGCCTTCTTTGCAAGGATGCCCTTTGCATGGAAGACAAGAGAGACTGTAAATCACCTGCTCTTGAGTTGTGGCTTTGCAAGATCCATTACATGGAATTTTTGGTGCTTGATAGGTGTGAGAGGTCATCCTCCTATTTGGAGTTTGGGTGGTGTGGAGAAAACAAGGGTCAAAAAGCAGCAGCATCAAGCTTGGCTATGATTGCAACTGGAGCATTTTGCTGAAAAAAAAGCTAGGGTCTTCAATGGATTGTCTGGACATTGTTAAGAGTGAACTAGTGGCAAGTACTGGATCAGAGCATCTAATTTCAAGGGATAGAAACAGACTGCATCTTTGTTTCAAAAGTTAAAGACTGTGTTGAGATAATTTGTCCTGTATTTTCTGTTCTAGGCCCCAGCATAGGGTTGATTTTGTATCTTTTGTTTTCATTATCTTAATAAAAACCAGTTTGGGCTTTTGGCCTAACCTTTCTATCAAAAAAGATGTACTTGAGCTTAAACTCAAAGAAAAGATGTAGAACATTGAGATATTAGATAAATCACCAATATGAGTACACAAACTAACTTTATGTAGTCCATAGAATTCAAGCTATACATTTCATCTGGCCAACTACCCTTCTGATGCATAATGGATCACAAATCAAGAATTATTTTGAAGATGTCAAGGAATTGCTTAAAAAATTTGATTGGTTGAAGCAACAAATGCAGGTGATAAAGTGGCAAAAGAAAGTGTTAGCCAACCAGCCTTTCCTCTTATGCTAGATAAAATTCATAAGATGGCTAATAATGTAACTTAGATTACAAAATACAATGAAGTGGAAACTGCAACAGTGTCGGAAATAAAGGAATAAAGCAAAACCACCAACACAGCACTATGAGATACATTGACCAGTAAGCAGGCCTACACAATTTAAAAGACAATAAACAAAAGGAATTGGGGCTTTCCTTCCTTTTCGCTGCTAAATATAGTGAAGGAAAATACCTTACTTCATGTTCTTCTGAAGGAATCTCAGGAAGATTAGTGGAAGCAAATAATGTTAACCAATAAATAACATCATCATCTAAATCAACAATGATAACAAGCTTTATTCTCCAACATTGAGGTGGAAGAGAAGTGAATATCATGAATGATGGTCCCTTAAAAGTTATTATTGAGTGTGCAAAGGAGCCTTGTCAGGTTGCAGGATCCCTAGAGGTGGTAATCATGAACCATGTAAAGTTTTCGCTAAAGCCCTATCAAAGTATTGGGGATCCATGTTAGGGACCAGCTTGATTTATCAATCAGAGGTGAGATCAAAAAATATTCTTTTTCAATAATTATAAAAACTCTTCAATTGCTTCCCCAAAGAAAAACAAGATATAAGAAGAAGCAAAATGACTGAGGAATTTCATCCAAGAACATGATAGACATGCTAAATCAGGTGGACACAGGCGGAAGTATCATAGTAACATCATATTAACTCACAGCAGGAGAATTGTAGGACCATACAAATTTCTAGTGAAGAGAACATAATCTTGATAGGCATAGGCAAAGATAGCATCAAAATGGTATGGGAAAAGGGACCAACTAAGCCTAAAGGACCTCTCTACCCACAGATAGCATGGCAAAGGCAATGATACTGAAGAAGGTGCTAAGGCACAGATTTGCATGTAAATCTCTTCAACAATCATATATCAACACAAAGCAAGAGAACTGCTAGACCACACAAAAATTTCTAGTAAAAGAAACATATTTTTGATAACCATAGTTGAATCAACATGAAATGGTATAAGAGAGGGCACAAACTAGGAACTAAGGATCTTTCTGAACTGATGAATAGTATGGTAAAGGACTAAATATACATTCAACAACAAGCTTCAAATAGCAAAAAATTTCATGGTTAATTGTGCGACTCAAACAAGAATTTTGTTTTCTAATGCATATCCAACACAAATTAGGCCATGAGCCTGGTTTATCTAAAAAAGATGGAAGCTTTAACTATTTATTTGGTTCCTTTACTTTCTATGCTAGGAAGCTTAATTTACGTGAAAATCACCTAAAAGAAACCTGCATTTCATTTTTCTGATTTAATTTAGGTAATTCCTTGAAACATTAATTGTAGTTGTTAGGTTCATGGTGGTATCTTTCAGGATGCATAATTATATAGTAATAAATCTTAGAGTAACTTATCTTAAATATTGCAATTTTCTCAATCAATATTTTGCAAATCATCCCATCACAAGTCTTCTTGCCCTTCAAACTTCTTCTTATTATCAACATCTTTTCTACTATACTTGAAAGGTCATCATGCTTAAGCAAGATCATTCTTGTATCTTTAGCTTTCTTTCAAATATTTTACACCTTTAAGATTTCGAGATTCCCACCATATTTTGAAATTAACATTCATTTCTAGGGTGTTAAAGTAATTCTGAAGCCTTATATTTGACACATGAATAAATCAGCTGTGGTGTAAAGAGATACGTCAATAGAAAGAAGACTCTGTCTCTACTCTTCAACAAAAAACCAAAAAAAAAAAAAAAGGCTTTATTCATGATCAAGATTTAGCATAACCTAAAGAAGCTTTTAGTATTAAAAGACATCAAATCAAAATTAGAGAGGAACAAGAAGAAAGAAAAACAATTTAGTTTGTTATGCTCCTGCGGGTATCTGGTGGAGCAGACCACATTTGAACCAAGTCAATTTGTTCATTTCAACCATCATTCGATCTAACCTGAAATAGTGGCTTATACCAATAGGCACAAACAAATCGAATGTGATAATATCATTCACCACTTGAACTCCTTGTCTTGTCATCTGCTGTGGTTGGGCCCATTGTCTTCAAGATTTTGTCATGTAGAAGAGTTCAAGCATCATGAGCAAAAGTAACCTCAAACAATTTCCACAGAGGTCATGGATTCCACACAAAGAATGATGGGAATCAAGATCCAAACACTAGCATACTAAACTACCCCCTCGCTAACAACAGAAAAACTTTACAAGGGAAGTTTTGTAATATTTGTCATTCAAACAATTAAACGTGCACCTCTAAGATCTGACAAGATGAAACTTAGAAATGTGTAAGCACAGCATATAATCAGCTCGAACAAATCCGAGCAACAAGCATCCACATTATCTGACAAATGCAACATTACAGCAGGATATCCGTACCTGAAATGCCTCCCCCTCTGTGACCTCATCATATATGACTTCAAATCACATTTGATCAAAGAACTATACCTAAACGTGGTTACCCATCTATGAAAACCTAATAAACATCGTGGATGCAAACATATTTCAATCCAAGAAGATCACTTCTTGCTATCCAACTTCGTTATGGAAAGCCACCACCCTAAATGTTAATAAAAGCAAAGATTTATAATACGGTACTTATAACATTTGCACAAGACACAATCAACAAAGAATAAATCTCTAATTCAGACCCATTTGCATTACCGAAAGCACTTTACATTACCCAATCTAACAAACCAGAATATATCAAATCGACAACCTGCAATTTCCGGGCCACCAATTGCAAGAACCAAAGGAAGACAAAAACAGTGGCACAGCAAAATAAGATAACCATAACAAAGAAGAGCGGAACAAGAACAAGTAAGAAGAGAGAAATATACCCGTAATTCTTGACGAGAAGTCATCCCACCAATCACCAGTTCCCTGTCCCGACGCCGTCAACGCGGCGGCGGCGCACCTCTCCGCCTTCTTCTCGGCCCTCTTCCTCTTCTTGAATCCTCTAATAGGCCCCATGATCACACCTCCACCGCAACCACCCACCCACGCGATCTAAAAAAGCTCAGAGAAACCACTGACCCTCAGCCCAGAAAAGAACAAAGAATAGACAAGGAATGGAAGACAAGAGGAGAGAAAAACAAGGCCCAAAACTCCCTGCCCAAATTCCTTATAACACAAGGAGAATAGCATAGAGAAAGAGGGAGGCAAAAGGAGATCCGTTGGGAGAGGATATAGGTCCGTGGTAAAATAAGAGCTGGTTATAGAGAAAGAGAGAAAGGAGGGATGGTCAGTAGGAGAGGGAATGTTGTAGTTGTGGAGTGCGGTGGTGTCGTTGGTGTTTTATTGGCATGCAGAATGGCTTCATGGATGATGGGTCTGGATTTGAAATGGTTCGAGAGCAGCAAATGAGTATCCAGTGAGGATATGTGGGTGGGAACTCGTCATGGGGGCAGTGCGCCTAATGGAGAGAGTGAGTCAGAAAAAGAATAGGCAAAGAAAGCTAAGAGGGAGTCTCTACTTCGTGGCCTTTGGGTTTGGGGGGCTTGGATTTGGAGTTCTTGGGCGCCTAAAATTACTTGGTGTACATAAAGCATGTAGCCAACCATTCCATGCGCTGTTAGAAAGATGAAAGGTGTTCTCTGCTAAAGCCTAAAAGAAAGCAAACCATCCACCTCAACATACCACAGCGTATACCATGAGATAGTGATGAGATTAATTGCACTCCAGCACAGGCACAGAGATGAGTGCTGATACAATGGCGTAACAAGAATCTTTAAGATCTGGTAACTCATGTCATCCATTGAATGGGCTTTTAGTCCCTTGATGCTCTTTGGGAATGGATTTAGAAAGGGGATAGGCTGTAGGCCCTTGCTGATCATCGGGTCAGAATCGGTCAATTATTAGATTCTTATGTATTAGAATATAAAACACGAGATATATTCAGTGCAAAGAAAGTAATTGAATGACAAAAAATGCCCTCATCTCAAATTCAAGTTGTTATGGACTACCATGTTAATCCACGGTTTTATAATTAGTCAGTAAAGGTGGCCTTGTGTGTCAAAGAGGAACATAATAACGTTGGTAGCATTGGATGGTGAGTTTATTAGGTCAATCAAAAGTCACTTCCAAATGTTTTTTCAAGGCTTGAGGGTCGCCTCTCTTCAGTGGAGGGTATTTTGGTAGAAAAGGAAAGTTCCCATTGGGACATCCATGTCACATGCGCAACATCAGGCCGCCTTAGCATCTTTGGCATTGCCGGCTGGTGCGAGGGAGGGATTTCATGTGGGATGGAAACGAGTGATTAGTCCAGAACACCAAACACTGAATCAGCGAACGGGTGCTAAATACGTATACTTTTCACATGGAGATCACGACCATCATGTAAGTGGCAGGTGTGAGTTCGCTGGAATTTAATGGGCTTCTTTTGGGCTCATCATTAATGGGCTTTTTGGGCACTTTATGTTGGTTCGGCCTTCGGTAATTCTGGTGGAACACCGTTTTGACGGACGTGTTTTGATGGATGAAAGCACTGCACGCTTCAATGATAATGAGATGATGGTCGTGTTTAAATGTTACATATTTTTGATACCATGCAGCATATCTGAGGAGCAAGGTAAATGGTTTTGCTCTGAAAGCTGAGATCATCTCCATGTCAAATGAAGGCCATGACAATCTCTTCATCTCCTCCAAAGCAAGTCCATTTGGCTGGAGATAATCTAATATGAAAAAATAAATTTCATATTAGATTACTATATTTGATATGAGAAATGGGAGAGAGAGATGATAAAGAAATTGATGGACCCTATGTTTATTTTTCAGAGAGAGGAGATAAAACAAAATCCATGAAGGATTGGTATTTGGTAAATTTTCGAATAATAATAATCCATACTTGACAAAAATATCCCCAATAAGCTGCATATGTAATTATTGAATTTATTCTGATGTCTTTCTAAATTCATTCAATAAAAAATTTTTATAAAAAAAATTAAGATGAAGATGACATTATGCAAAAGACGATGTGGCTATAGTCATTACATAAAATTTAATTGAAAATAACAATACTATCCTAATATTAAAAAATTATTTTATGTTGAAAGATATATTTATAAATTTGATCATATTTCTATATACATTTACCTCCAATCAAACATAGCTATTTTTTTTAATGTCATTTTTCAAAATAATTTTTTCACTGATCAAATATAGTAAAAATTATTTTTCTTTGTAATATTTTTTTAAAAAAATAATTTTTAAAAATTATCAGATTATTCTGTAATTTGACATATTCCAATCAAGCAGACTATGAGGAGAATATATAGGCAAATTGAAGCCACTCAAATGTATTAACTTGCTCCAAACATCACATGCTATGCTACAGTTTGGCAGAGAATGCACCTCGTCCTCCTCCTGGTCTAGACAAGTATCACCGTGGTTTATCACGTAATCCATGAGATTTCTGTGAATAAGAGTTTGCCTACATGGCAATTTTCTCCGCAGGATATTCCACCTAAAGAATTTAACCCAAGGAGAACCTCCGGTCTTTGCATGCCCAAGCCTTCAATGTGCCTAAAATGCATAGCTGCAAGTAAAAGGATATTGTTTTATATTTGATGGACTTAGCCAATTCTATTTGTAAATATCACTATAATTTTTTAGCCATGAAAAGGTCCCAAATGATGCATCATTTTGGTTTTACGAGATGCCTCTTTACATAAAACTCTCAGAAACTAGTAGGTTGATGTTGCGATCAAACACCTCTTATTTACTGTGTCAACCTTGTTTCACCCACGGTCCATGATTAAGGTTGATGTGGACCCGGCCCTGCCGCCAGGCCAATTGGCCTTCAACACCTGCCGAAAAAAATTCGTTTTCGAAACCGAGAATTCAGCTTTTAGGCTAGTGTTGGACCCAAACGTACGTAGACTGGAAAAGTTAAATGGAAGTTTGATTTGGCTCATTCCGTCCAGGTTCCGAGAAAGGATCAGAGGACTGAATTGAGACCAAAGTTGAGTAGTGCAACTTTAATCTATGAAAAAAAAAAAAAAGGTGGGCCCGTCTATGCGAGGCACGTTCTTGCAGCTGATCGTTTGATTTTGAAGGAGGCCTCTACTTATTAGGTGGATCTGGAGCTGGACAAAGTAACTCTCATCCTTTTTTGCATGACTCTTTGTGGGCGGCCAAGGAATGCACCTCACTAGAAGTCGGATAATTTATCGGGAAACTCATAGGGCTGCGAATTGGGTGGCTCCTTATGTTGCGCATTAGTCAGGAGAGGTTTTGTGGATGGAGTTGGAAGTTATTTCATGTGGTTTGCAAGATATTTTATTTTTTAATTTTTTTTTTGATATATTCATATCCGATGGGTATGATCTTCTCTACTTTATCAAAAAAAAAAAAAAAATCCATATTTGGAAGGGCTCATAACAGTCATGTTCCAGTAGGGCTTGTGCAAGTCAATAAATGGTAATGATTTGGGTTCGCATCCTATCCTCGACTGATTTCAGCTGGGCTAGCTTCTTCCTATCCTAATTCTCCAAAAAAAAAAAAAAAAAACTAAAAAACAGATATAAATTAGAAACACTACACATATATTTTATAAAACTATACTCTTAAATGTACTTAATGCCTGTAACCTATCTTTTATTGAATTATCAATGGAGATGACCAATTTATTCTTAAAAAAGATACATAAATTATAAACTAGTGATATTTGAATTTCTTTATATATATCATTACTTTGCAAAATTACTGATTTCATAGAGGAGGCACCATACAAGAAGTACAATGTAAATTGTTGTTGCTGTTGGTTTGGAAGGAAAACAAGTAACATCCAGGATTTACCTGCTAACAGGATTAATTCCGGTAGCGGGTCAAAATTGGCCAGCTTCGCGTTAAGCCGTTATGCCTTTGCCTTCAACTTATACCCAGTCCGTCTTGAATTCAATTGATGTTTGCCAAGCATAGGCTCTACCTGACTTTTATCGTAGGCTATTCGTGTTGGGTTGGGTTTGGTCTGAACGGAGTTAGACGCGCTGCTAGCTCCGCTGTAGCCTGGAAAAGTCTCTCAAAACATAGGGGTTGGTCTTTACCAGAAGTTAAAAAAAAAAAAAATAGCGGTTGGACACACGGCTCCCACTCAACCAGTGCTTTTCCACGTCATTCGAGCTGTTCCTCCTTTCTGTTTGGCTTCGGAGTTTCTATGTCAAGACTTGTCAGTAGTTATACCTACTTAACATTTTTTTTTTCTTGTTAGGACAACCGCCAAACTATTAACATTTCCATCGATTGAATTGATCAGCTGCAAGAACGGGCTTCGCAGAAGGGAATGAGAAATGGTTACTGACCCTCCCTAATTTCTGCGAGATAATTGGTTGGACCAAGTCCATCGGCTCGGCAATGGACTAGTCCAATCAAAAAAAGACGCACAAATACGTTTGTATGGCTCCTCGTGTTTGTGCGTGTTTCTTTGTGGTCCACTGACGTAGTGGACGTGGTCCGATCAATAAGATCTCATATTTTTCTCTCTCTTGCTCTAATATTTTCTCCTCAGCATCCTGGCAACCCCCATAGATAGATTCTGGTACCTTCTGCTGGGTTAGCCGCGTCCAGGAGGTGACGACGATGGTTCCAGTCCAACCGCGTTCAATAACGAAGAACTAAAAAACGCACACGACACTAGAATCCTAGTGCCGCCATGTGCTACAATAGTGCGTAGTTGCTGACGCGTTGTCTCCGGTGCTAAGCAATTCCCCTTTCGATTCCTTAACACGACCGATCTCGGTCCATATATAATGGAAATTTCGCCCAATTCGCGCCCCCAATTCATTCATCAAACCTATCCACACGCGAAACGTGTGGGTCCCACCAAAATAAACAGATCCGTGGCCAACTCTGAAAGACTGAACAACCCTTGCTTGTTCTCCAAACTTTACAAGATAGAGTTGGAATGTGACTCCTTACGTCGGTTGTAGCCAGCGGCCAGCCTATATATTTCTTATGCTCTCGACCTCTCAACGCATGAGCTTTACAGCATTGTTATTCCAAATCTAGCTTGCAGTCCAAGGCTTTGAGTTAATATGAAGCGTTTGAGAGCAGAAGAGCAGGGAGAGATGGAGACGATAAAGACGGCTAATCTCTTGTTATCGCTCTCTCGCGAAGGTACGCCTGAGAAGATGCATAGGAGGACAAAGCCAGAGGATGGTATGTTCGAGTGCAAGACATGCAGTCGCCGGTTTCCGTCGTTCCAAGCGCTCGGAGGCCATCGGACGAGTCACAAGCGGCCAAGACTCCAGGGCCTGGGGCTCGATCCGTTGCATGGCTCGAGGTTGAAGCCAACAGCCCACGAGTGCTCCATCTGTGGCCAGAGGTTCTCCATGGGCCAGGCTCTGGGCGGTCACATGCGGCGACATAGGCCCTCGGGTGAGGCTTTTCCGGAGAAGAAAGCTGGTGTCGCGAAATCCATGTTGGACTTCAACTTGATTCCTTTAGAGAACGATCGTTCAACAGAGACCTTTCGTGGAGTCTTGCTTGAGTTATTCGTGTAGTCTTGCTTGAGTTATTCGTGCAGTACATGCATATATATCGTGTTCAGTTCTCTCTTTTGGAACTTTATTATTAGTTACTTGATTTGGTCTCTGTAATTAGTTAAATTTTTTTATTCTTTTATTTGTTTTTCCCTCCTTGTAGTATTCATCTTGTCAGATCTTCTCTTGGCATTTTCTAATCCTACAGAAATTTTAGTGATGTGGGAATTTTGCAACTGTGTGGTTGATCGTGTTCCATGAACCGTTTGCACGGTTTCTGTGCATAGCTGGCCGCACTCTCTACGTACGTGTAGTTTTATATGCGCTTCTGTTTGTATTAATTTTGGCCTTGTTGGTTTGTAAGTTAAAGATATATCACAAACATTTATCCAAAAAAAAAAGATTTATCACAAACTCCTTTCTTTCAAAAATTCTGTGGTCCAGAATTTAATACCAGCGACGCAGAAAAAGCCTGCAATTTTTGAAGCATAAACATTAGGGTAGAGACCACTCTGGATGTTTCTAATGGAGTAATATTTGGCAACTTTCAATGGCAAAATTCCGGTTCTGGCAGAATTTTGTAAGTGAAGTAACTTAAATATTTTTCTATATGTCGGTTAACGACTTTACCCACATCAAACCGTCAGTGCAAGTAATATAGATTCTACAAAGGAGAAACATTATAAGTGGAGGTTGTCACTGGGAATTCCTGACTTGGAGGTCGGCACGACTAAAGTTGAGCAATGATGACGGTCGGATCTACAAAAAAAATCTCTAGTTGAAGTTGGCTTTGATGGAGATCCTCTGATGCTCAAGTCAAAAATTTGGAACAGATAAAAAGAAGCATGAGAGAGAGATTGCATATCTTAGAATTTCTTGGGAACCGGTATTTATAGGCAGATGTCAACATCGTAAAGAGACGGAAACGTAGGATATCGTCTCTACCATGTTGGGTGCACTGCTCCGATATCTTCGGCCTAATTTTTCGAGATCCGAAGGTTTTCTATTGCCTTATCTATTTGCCATTAACTGTTCTCGATGATCGCGGGATCTGAGAGATTGCACAGAGCTGGGGATCAATCTTTCCCATTATACTGGAATGAAGTGGCTTCGGAGTGCTCTTGGTCAGTGGTGCTTTTGGTCGGCTGCGGTAGGGTAATGGTGGTGCAACGGAAGATTGGATTTTAAAAAAATTCTTAATGAAACTCATAGCTACCGAAACCCTAAATCCCAAGATCCCCTTGTTGATAGCAATCAAGGCTTAATATAAAAGGTAAAAATAAGAAGCAAACCTATTTAGTTTTAATTTAGTGATAAAACACTTCTATAAGACACATAAGTGTATGCCCTCTAATGGTAATCCACATAGGACTTGATCAAGGAAGCACTCCTCTTGAAATCTTACTTGCTGAATTTTTCTTCAAAAATTCACTAGTCTCTCTAAGATTAAAACTTTCCTAGACCTTTTCATTAGCCTCTTCCTTTCTTTTTCCTTTCTTCCTCTCTATTAGTACTTCCTAACTCTCTTCCTAAGCCCTTGTCTTAAAATGGCAGACCTATCTTTAAAAAAAAGACTTTGTCTTAACAAGAAAAGAAAGAAAACTACTCAAACTTCGATGCCTTGAACTCTCGGATAGGATCTTTTTTTAACAGCAAGAGAGGAGATGCCATTACAAGCACTGCGACCTAAGTCCACACACCCCTTCACAATTTTTCTCTATAGAAAAAAGAGTTCCTTCAAGTAGAAGGACTCCAAGGGGCGCGCCACACATCTCTTCAGAAAAAAAATATGTGGTTTTGGCATTAGAAAGACGTATATAAAACTTTCCTCATCTGATAAGCTTTTCCATAATCAGATAAGCCTTCCACCTCAATTTATTGGCATTGGATCAAGAGCCCATCTGATGGGCAAGAGAAGGGATGAGGGGGCGCCAACCAACCTCCTTCAAGCAGGACTCTTGGCACCCCTTAAGGAAAACATCTCCGCTTCTCTTCAACATTTCATCGTAGAAAATCTGCTCCATACCATTCCAAGTGAGATGTGGACTTGGTTAAAACCTCAAGGGGTGTGGAAGGAGAGAGAGAGGATTGGAGGCCCAAAGCAGGAGTCTAACTCCTCCATGCCAAAAAATATAGCACCATATTTTTTTTGCTGCGCCAACCAAAAGGATGGAGTCCAATGCACCTTGGACTCTCCTCTCTTGGCGTGGGATAAGGCTAGGAGGTGCCAACTCTTAGCTACCCCTTCATGACTTGACCTAATTTGAATCCCACTCAAATAGGTTAGCCAAATAGATAATATTTCGAACCAAATCTAATTTGGTTAGGAGTAGGATTAGTCAAGATGTGCTAGCATGCTAATTAGCAACCCAATTAGGATTCATAAACCCTAATATAAATTCAAATTAATTTTTTGATCAATTTTTAATGTGTATGACCTATTAGATTCCATATCTAGCCAGCAGTAGGTCTAGATGCATGTTGACCTAATTTGATTAGAACCTTTCTAATCGATTTATATCAAATACATATCAACCCAAGTTAACCAATTAGAACTCTTTCTAATTGATTCATAAATTAAACTTTTTAATTCATGAGAACCTATAAGACAAGATTGATGTCAACAACGTATCATACCTATCCGAAAGATATAAAATTTGATAAAAATATCAAATATATCCTTCAGTGATAAGTTACTATGTAATTCAATTCTTCGATCATCCCATATACCGAATATGATTATGAGTATGGATTCATATCAAACTTAATTATATATTCATATCGATTATCCATCAATCAATGATGACTCTAATGATAAAACATTAGAAACTCTTTTTAATTCTCATCTTGTTTTGATCAAAGACTTATAGAGTCATCTAGAGATGATAATACATAGAATGACATCTCCTCTTACTAGGAGTGATCGATTTCTTATTGACCGACTTATAACCTCCATACACATTCCACCATATCCAAAACATCACGTACATGACTTAGTCATAAATGAGTATGAACCAAAACATGAATTCATATGCACAAGGTACCATAGTGGTCTCAGATCTAAGGATCACTTGCACAACTTCCGCTAAAGAATCATCTTTTGATATGTAGTAAGACTCCATAAGATGTTCTTTATACGGATCAATTCAGTAAACTTATTCTCTAATGAGTACCCACATCCTTGTGTTAGTTTTCTATATAAGTGACTGTAAGATCAGCCATCCCCTCCATCGAGCATATATAGGATGTGCCAGTCTATTCAAAATATTGATCTCCAACTCAATGATCTAATGACTGGGAATAGTTTAGATTAGGATTTTAGATCTCATTGGCATGAACACTTCATAATCCTAAAACTATTAATTGTCCTAATCTATGGGGTTCATCATAATTTTAAAGATAAATTAGATATAGTAAATGATGAAATAAAATATCTCATTTTATTCATAAATGAATCATATCATTATATGAGTTGGAAGATAATATAAATTTTTTTTTATCATATTAATTATATAATTGATTTGTAAGGCACTAATCTTTCAGCTGCAATCTAGATCAGTAGGATCGAAACTTTCTTTACCTCGAAGCAATTGCAAGCAAGCACCTTGGCATCAGCTGATGCAAAGATATTTATTCATATCAGAGATACGGACTCTTCATTTTGGAAACAAACGAGGTATCTGATAATTTCTAATTTGCTTGGGCCAAATTATATCCCTGCCATTTCATAATAGAACTCGTGGATTAATTGATCGAGAGGACATAAACGTACGATGCATCAAAGGATGGGTTGTGCTTGGCTAGAAGTCGAGGAATATAGAAGCAAACTCACAAACCTATGGGCCCTAATGATGCACGTTTACACTTTCTCGCAGCAAGGAAGCCGGTGATATGCCTCAGATTCGACATGATTAGGCCAACCAATAGAAATTCGCCGTATGACCTTGTTACGGTCAATCCCCTCATCATCTGATCACCGGGAATGAATACCTGCAAAAGAAAGTCTTCACTGATCGGAGGTGGCTCCGACGGGGACTCTCCGACGGTCAAGTCAGAGAGGAGACTAGGCAACAGTGAAAAGAAAACAAGGAGCTCAATGAGAGAGGAAAAGAGAGAGAGGGGGCAAGCTCAAGAGTTTCGAAGGGACCTCTAGCACTGTTGCCTTCCCCGATATATATAGTGGAGCGTGGTATGGCGCCGTCATTAATGGCGCGGACAATTGAAGAATTATCAACTCACTGAAGACTGTCAGAGTCACCGTAAGGGTGTCAAATCACTGTGGGACTGTCAAATCGCTGGGGTGGACCCATGCCTTAGGTGGGATAATGCCCCTAGGCGGCAGTGCCGCATGCCGTTGTCAGGACTGACAGTTTCTGGCAGTCGTACGGCGTTTGGGAGGGCTGGCCGATCATATGTCGGTATTCGGCTGTCGAGACATTGGGTGATGACCCGGAGGCACCATCGGCTGGTCTGGTGTCTTGCTTAAGTCAGACGTCAGCTGCCACACCCGACAGTGAGTCGGTAATATGGGTTCGGCCGCTCGGTCGGTCGGAAACAGCATGGGTCGGTTCGGCCGACACACCTTCGGTCGGATATTATCGACAGCCGTCTGTCGGGGTCGTCGGACGGAGTCGTCCGTCGGGGTCGTCCATCGGAGTCGGTCGGTTGATCGCCGTCGGTCGGTCGGCAACGGCACCCGTCAGTCGGTCGGCCCGATGATGAGTCGGCATGGGTGGGGTCGGTCGGTATTCCCCCACAGTTGCCCCCCTCCACTCCTGAGTCGGATGGCGCGCTGGCCAATGTCTTTGTTTGGGCAGCAGCGTCGGGCGAAAAGGAGTGGATTACCAGCGTGTCAAGTTCCGACCGTCCCGTGGGCCGATATGATGACCGTACCATGGGTTGACATGATGACAGGTGCCTCATGAATGCCGGATGATTCGCTGGCGTCTGACGTCCTGTCGGTGTCAGACATCTCGTCGGCATCAGATGTCCTGTCGGTGTCAGGTGTCCTGTCGGAGTCAGGTGTCCTGTCCCGTCGGCGCCAGACATCTCGTCCCATCGGGAGGGAAAACCGTCGTTCCCGCCACCCCTTCGGGGATACGAAACGTCACGGCCTCTGTGCCACGTGGCATGTGGCCATTGGGACGGGTCCGTTGGAGCGGATGGAGGTGACGTGGCTCGATCTGAGGATGGGTGCGTCGAACCATCGGGTCGGAGGTCGGCCAACCTCCGAACGTAGCATGACACGATCATCCCGTAGAGTCTGATAGTCGAGTAGCATCCGACGTATCCGATAGTCGAGTAACGTCCGACATATTCGGATAGGATAACGATGGCAAGTCGAATATCCATTGTCCGGCCCTTGGTCGGGCGTGCACGTCGGGACGTATGATAAACGGTGGCAAGCCGAATATCCTTCGATCGGTCGTGACCAAGTCAGTATGTCGCAAGTCGAACTGCGGTCATCTTGACGTTTTGCCGCTCTTAGTCGAAGCTAAGTCGGCAAGTTAGACAACCGCGTTGGTCGAAGCCCTTTGCCTTTAGAGGCGGAGGCCGTCGTAGATATTTCGCTCTTTCGATCTCCATCGTAGAATCTGATAGTCGAGTAGTGTCTGACATATTCGGATAGGATAACGATAATAAGTCGAATATCCATTGTCCGGCTCTTGGTCGGGCGTGCACGTCGGGACGTATGATAAACGATGGCAAGCCGAATATCCTTCGATCGGTCGTGACCAAGTCGGTATGTCGCAAGTCGAATATCCATCGATGTAGCATGTCGAGTCGTATGATAGACGGTGGCAAGCCGAATATCTTTCGACCGATCGTGACTGGGTCGGTATGTCGCAAGTCGAATACCCGTTGCCCAGACCTTGGTCGGGCGGGTATGTCGCGGTTGTCTTGGCGTTTTGCCCTTTGGCAAGTTAGCCAGCCGCATTGGTCGAAGCCCTTTTGCCTTCAGAGGCGGGGGCCGTCGTAGATATTCCGTCCCTTCGATCTTCGTCATAGAATTCGATGTGTCATCGACGATCGAAAAGTAGATTGAGCCGTCGGTTCGGCGATCAGTTCGACGACAGAGTCATAGATTCGGCGATCGGCGATCAGTTCGACGATGGAGTCGTAGATTCGTCGATCGAAGATCAAGCCGTTGGTTTGGCGATCGTCGATCAGTTCGACGACAGAGTCGTAGATCCGACGATCAACGATCGAGCCGTTGGTTCGACGATCGGCGATCAGTTCAGCGACGGGGTCGTAGATTCGACGATCGGCAATCGAGCCATGTTGGTCGGGGCCTTTTGACTTCAGAGGCCGAAGCCGTCGGTTCGGCGATCGGTGATCGAGCCGTTGATTCGGCGATCGGCAATCGAGCCATGTTGGTCGGGACCTTTTGCCTTCAGAGGTCGAGGCCGTCGGTTCGGCGATCGGTGATTGAGCCGTTGATTCGACGATCGGTGATCGAGCCATATTGGTCGGGGCCTTTTGCATTTAGAGGTCGAGGCCATCGATTCGGCGATCGATGATCAAGCCGTTGATTCGGCGATCGATGATCGAGCCATGTTGGTCGGGGCCTTTTGCCTTCAGAGGTCGAGGCCATCGGTGATCGGCCGTGTTGGCTCAATGATCGGCGATCGAGCCATTGATTCGGCGATCGATGATCGACCGTGTTGGCTCGGTGATTGACGATCGAGCCATTGATTCGGCGATCGACGATCGATCATGTTGGTCGGGGCCTTTTGCCTTCAGAGGCCGAGGTCGTCGTAGATTCTCCGCCCCTTCGATCTCTATCAAGATCTGTGCATGAGGAGCGGGGTGAGGGGTGTAGGAGTCATATCTGCGATGCGTCGGTCTTGGACTCCGTCATCGGGGCAAGACCTATCTATCGATGGAGGGCCTGCTGGGTTCAGCATGGGCCCGACCTTTCTTCCATTTTTTCTTTCAGCCCGTGCCTTAAGTCAGGCGCCGGTCAGAAGCTCCTTCGTCCATGCGTATGTACTTGTACGCGCGCTCCAGCAGTTCGACGTATGTCCGGGGGAGGGTCTTGTCCAGAGAGTATGTGAAACGGGACCTCCTTAGCCCCCGTTTCATGGTCGAGATGGCCATGTCTTCGTTGAGGTCCCGGACCTCAAGCGTGGCTGCGTTGAATCACGTCACGAAGTATCGTAGAGTCTCATTTTCTCTCTGCTTGAGGGAGAAAAGACTGTCCGAGGTTCGTAGCGGCTTCCGACTGGTGCTGAAATGAACCACGAAGGAATGTTCGAGCTGCCCGAAGGAGTGGACACTTCCCGAACGGAGGCCGGAGTACCAGGCCCTGACAGCTTTGCGGAGCGTGGCGGGGAAGCCGATGCAAAGGAGAGCGTTGGTTGCCCCTTGGATCGTCATGAGAGCTTTGTAGCTCTCCAGGTGGTCGATTGGGTCGGTGGAGCCGTCGTAAGGCTCCACATGCGGCATCTTGAACCGACTGGGGATCGGTTCGTCGAGGATGAGTCGGGAGAGAGGTTGGGCGGTCTGAAAGTCGACGTTGTTTGAAGACTTCTGCCTGTCCACTTGCAGCTGTGCGAGCCGACGGTCGATTTTCTTGAACTTGTATTCGTAGTCGTCTGTCCGTCGGTGCTGGGAGACCCCAGGAGTGGAGTCTCCGAAAGATTTCGAGAGGGAGGCGGACGGCGTTCGCGGTCGCTTCTCCTTCCTCGCTCGTTCTAGTTGGGAGGGAGAAGGCCGTCGGGACCGGTGGGTATCGCGCCACGGCCGCCCCTCCTCCTCTCTGTAGGAGCGCTGTGGCGGGTGCTCCTGCAGAGGCGACAGGGATCGACACGGGCGTCGGTGGCTGCTCCTGGAGGGCATCGGACGTGCCGTCGGTTGCCCGGTCGGTGATGGCGGTAGCTGGACCGATCGTTGCTGAAGGCTTTTGACCGCGTCCGTCAGCACGGTCATCTGCCGTACGATCGCTGCGATTTGCGCCTCCGTGGTCACCGCGGGATGCGGAGAGCTGGGTTCCACCGCGGAGGGTGGAGGAGAGGCCTCTTCCCGACAGGAAGAGCGCCTCGCCGATCCGGTGACCCTCGATCGCTGAGCTCTTGTCTTTGTCATCTTGAATTCTGTGGGGGTTACGATCCCTGGTGTTGTCGATGAAGCACTAACTCGTCACTATAAGCGTTGAACCCGTCCCCCTTCCTGGCGCGCCAATCTGTTGCGGCCAATCCCCTCGTTGCCTGGTCGCCGGGAACGAGCGCCTGCAAAAGAAAGTCCTCATTGACCGGAGGTGGCTCCGGTGGGGACCCTCCGACGGTCAAGTCAGAGAGGAGACTAGGCAACAGTGAAAAGAAAACAAGGAGCTCAACGAGAGAGGGAAAGAGAGAGAGGGGGCAAGCCCAAGAGTTTCGAAGGGACCTCTAGCACTGTTGCCTTCCCCGATATATATAGTGGAGCGTGGTATGGCGCCGTCATTAATGGCGCGGACAATTGAAGAATTGTCAACTCACTGAAGATCAGAGTCGCCGTAAGGGTGTCAAATCACCGTGGGACTGTCAAATCGCTAGGGTGGACCCATGCCTTAGGTGGGATAATGCCCCTAGGCGGCAGTGCCGCATGCCGTTGTCAGGACTGACAGTTTCTGGCAGTCGTACGGCGTTTGGGAGGGCTGGCCGATCATATGTCGGTATTCGCTGCCGAGACGTCGGGTGATGACCCGGAGGCACCGTCGGCTGGTCTGGTGTCTTGCTTAAGTCGGACGTCGGCTGCCACCCCCGATAGTGAGTCGGTAATATGGGTTCGGCCGCTCGGTCGGTCGAGAACAGCATGGGTCAGTTCGGCCGACACACCTTCGGTCGGATATTGTCAGCAGCCGTCTGTCGGGGTCGTCGGATGGAGTCGTCCGTCGAGGTCATCCGTCGGGGTCGTCCGTCGAGGTCGTCTGTCGGAGTCGGTCGGTCGATCGCCGTCGGTCGGTCGGTAACGGTATCTGTCGGTCGGTCGGCCCGACGATGAGTCGGCATGGGTGAGGTCGGTCGGTATTCCCCAATAGATTTTTTTTTTTTTTGGTATAAACGCCACATGACCTTGATTAAAAGCATTGTAACTTCACTTTTAAATCTTTTCCAATAGATAATGGCTACAGCTCAGCCTATGATTGCACATAATTGAGCCAACGCGCATAATACATGGGTGGTTATTGGGCAGTTAAACCATGTATCCATTTTACTCGACCGACATCTATCTTCATCTTATATAAATAGTATTCGAGTGATTCTTAGATATTTTTTTTCTCTAAACTTTTCTTGGTTGCGATCACCCTTTCTGAATATATCTTTATTATTTATTGAAAATTCCCATCTAACTTAAGTATAGGAAGGTATCTCGTTAGACAAACTCCAGTAAATAAACTTGTCAGACAATCAGTGCCAAACAAGGAGCTTCTTCGTGTGAGTAAAGCCACAAGCGACCACTCTCATGAGCCAACCTCTCCAACTTGGAGCTTGTCCAACCGCTATAAGCTTGGAGTCCAGATTTTGGCAGCAACAACTAGTATGTATCTTGAGGTTGATTGAGTGACATTTGCAAACAACAAAAACATGGTTCTCTTATACCATATGCACCAACTTCCCGACCTCAGATAGAACCATACAACTGGTGCGAGTCAACCAACTTAGTTGTCTTAATTTGGCGGGTGGAAGCCAACCAAATGGAATTTGTACTCTCCTCGCCTAAGCAACCCAATCGAGGAAAGTTCGCTTGCGTGGATGAGGAGGGATCCGAGGAATACAGACTGTCATCACCACCCTTTTGCATTAACTTTTGCGTCACGCACGTGATTCCTCTAAAAGGTACACCGGACTATGGTCCACCGATCCATTATTGTCAACAAAAAGGTTTTCGGATGCATTCTGCGAAACCAAAGGAATGGCTCGCGGGTAGACTAACAAATTTGAACGCACCGATGCCCGAAATCCTTTGAAGGCACATATATCCACGTCACAGGGAAGAGAGGCAGAAACTATAGAATACCATTCGGGAAACATAAACCTCATTTATACACATGCTGTTTCTTTTTCTTTCACACAATCTCTGGTTAAAACAACTACAAGTCATGCTCTCCGAGGTGCTTTCCTGAGCTAAAGCAGGGGTTCGAGTGTCACAGGCATCATCCTCAGCTTTGCTATGTGTATACAATCTGACCTCTTGTTTTGCTTCCGTTCTGTAAAAAAGTTATTAGTCATTTGGAATCTCTCAAATCCCCAAATAATTCTTTTAAAGATACGGAACGAAAGGAAATAAAATTCAACCTGAGATCTCCAATTCTAGTTCTAGGGTGGTTAATCATTGATCCTTATGCTCCTGCATGTACTGCGTGTGATGGGAAATTTCCCTCCTTTCCTTGTGTTGGATTTTCTGCGCATGCCTCTAGCATGGTGGTCGTCCTCAATTTCCTTGCTCAGTTCCATTCTTAAGCTCCTGTTCACAATTTTTAGGAAAGAAACTGCAATTTCATCAATAAATGTACTTCAGCAGAGCAAAACATCAACAACTAATAAAAAATTATATGTAATTTGTGTATCTGTGGTATTCAGTGTTTTAAAAAGTGGCTGCACCATGGGGATGGTATACACTAAACATACTATGCTGACCATATCTGGAAGCATATACAGCTAATATTTTTTTAACTATTTAAAGATATTAAATGTAATTATTATTATTATTATTATTAGATATTAGATATATATTGAATATAATATTTTTTAGATGGATAATCACAAGGTTAATGACAAGGACGACTAACAATTAGTATTTATTGCTTTGTACATAATACCTAATAACAATAATGATAATATGACCGGTATTTTAACATTGTCAATACCCATAATTGCCCCATCTTGATGTCTGCATCAAACTTAAATATCAGCTTACGCGTCACCTTCATAGCCGGCCCATGTAAGTGTAGGGCTGTATATGTGGTTCAAGAATGCCTAAGTCCACTAACATATACAGCCTGTAATGTTACGAAGTTGGTATGTGTAGCTATCTAATATTAAGAAAATTGTCATTTTTTGCCTACATATGGATGACTGCATATAATAAATTATACGTAGACAATAGACTATGGAGTGCAGTGATATATAGGCATATATGCAGTATTATACATTGCATTTTAAAACACTAGTGGTATTAAAATTTTTCATCTTTTGAATTATCAATAATCATATCATCGAAACACAAATATATCCGTTACAAAAATATGATATGTACGAATTTTTGTATATGAAGTATCAACCAGAATGTGCTAAGTTTTATCATCTTGAAGCACGTGGATATTTGAAATAAGTTTAGGGGCAAATCTCATACCTTTCAGCTCATTTTGTTTATAATTTCATAATACAATCAACTTGTCAATCTAATTTTTTCTATTATTTATCCTGCATTCGTTTGGGATCATGAGAGGATAGATAGATGAGATTGAAAGGATAAATGACCTCTATTCACTGTTTGGTTCAAAAAATTATAAAGATAATGGATAAAAAAAGAAAGATTATCTATCCACCCTGAATCATTAATTTACATCCTCCCAAATTGAGAGGACGCAAAGAAAGATGGATGGATATTGATGGGTGAAGTTTTATATTGACAAAATTACTCTTCATTAATTTTTTTGATAAACTATAATATTTCTTCACCTTTTCATTTATATTATTTATATATATTTTATATATATTATTAGTCATATATTACTAGATCTTATTACTAATTATTTTAATTTTAGTATATAATTTTGATAATTATAATTAGAATTATCTTCTATTTCTCTATTTTTATTTACTATTTTAATTAACTATTTATATAATATAAATTAATTAATTAATTTAATTATTAATTAATTAGTTATTTATATAATTAATATGTAATTAGTTAAATAATATTTAATTTAAAAATTATTTATTAAATTAAATTAAAATTAAATATTTATATAATTTCTTATATAATTATGGATTATAATGATTATAAGTTTATATATTATTTATTTTTTAAGTAAAATAAGTATTATAATTGATAATAATAATATTTTTTATCAAAAAGTAGTCTAGTAAAATTATATATATATTATCTATTTTATTTTTTATTTCTATTATATTAAATAGAGGAAAAAAATATTTCTATCTATTCTTCTATATTTCATCGAATATATGAAAAGATGGATAAAAGATCCATCCTTCCTCTTCCTTATCTATCCTTCTTTCCTTCTCTTCATCTATCCTTCCTCCTTCATTTATCTCTCTATTCATCCTTCGTATCAAATAGAGAATTAAAATATATATATATATATATATATATATATATATATATATATATATTGCACTCTTAAACGAAAGTCTGAGGTACATACATTGCCGTTCGGTCTCCCGGCGGAACCACTCATAGGGTGGATATTTAAGTGAACTGACACACACAATTTAGTGACATGAGGCAGGATCAATGGCTTACCAAGAATACATTGGTGTGACATGGCACTATTATTTTTCAAATATTTATCATTCTATATGAGAAAAAATTATATATATACATACATGGCACTATTTTCTTTCAAATATTTATCCTTTTATATGAAAAAAAATTATGTATATACATGCATGGCACTATTATTTTTCAAATATTTATCGTCCAAGATGAGAGAAATTATTATCTAAAAATTTGAGGCTGAGTGAACCGGCAAATTCTTACCTAGCAGCATTATACGAAGACGACCGCTTCAAGCTTGGGAATTCTCCAACATCGTCACTCCCCAGCTTCCTGGTTTCGATCAAACTCCCACTAAAATACTCCATATCCTCCAATCCAGTTGCCCAAATACTAGTAGGCATCCCCCCAGAACCCGCCTCAATCTCCTTCGTCCCCTGTTCGGTCTTCACTCGCGGTAGTCTTCCCCTGTACTGCGACACCAGCGAGATCCCCGTCTCCTTCACCGAGATCGAGCCGCACGAGATCAGATGCATCAGCACGGATGACGCCCTCACCCTCCCGTTCGAGCAGTCGCCCACCGTCCGATGCCGATAATCCGGGCGTATCGCCACGATGCGGCCGTCGGCTTTGATCAGCGCTTCCAGCGTCTCAGGGCTGGAGGGAGACGGCGGAGGCGAGATCTCGTCAATGTCGAGATCCAGCGCTTCGAGATTCGGAATCTTCTCTCGCCTTTCTTCTCTGATGGGAACTCGCCACCGGTGTCGCAGGTCGTCGGTCTGGATCGAGGCGTCGGAGAATGTGACGGCAGGAGCCGGTTTCGGTGCGCTTTTGTATTCCGGGGTCTCGTTGAGATCGATAGAGCTCCAAGACGTCTTCTTTCTTCTTGAAACGGGGAAATTGGAATCGTCCCGGACGGAATTAGGGATTTTGGGAAGCTTCTCGTAGGTGGAAGAAGAGGTAGCGAGGGATTCTTGAGAGTTAGAAGGGTTGTTGCCCAGGTGGGGGAGCTCCGATCCTTTGAGAATGTACTCTTGGCCATGAACCGGGTAGATGAAATCGTCTTCGGACAGATCGTGCCACACAAATCCGTTCTTATAGCTCCTGAATCGAAATTCGGCAAAAAGGTGAGAACTTCAAGGTTTCTTCGATTCGAATCGGCATAAAAACAGGCAAAAAGTTTAGTACTTCAGAGTTGGTTGGATTCAAGTACAATCTAGAACGGTAAAAAGATGAGTTCTTTAGGGCTTCTCGGACTCGAATCTACATCAAAGGGCAAAAAGGTGTCTCTAAAGTTTCTTGAATTCTAGAATGAAAGAAATAATCGAGACGTAATATGGAGTTTACCTTTTGGAAGACCACGAGTACATGGCAGCCATCCCTTTTCCTCTCAGAACATCGAGACGATGGATGACATCTAGAATTGGAACAACAAATAGAAATGAGATGGCCATTGGAATGAAAAAAAAATTAAAGGGGCCGTTTTTTCCCATTTTCTGATCTGATACCTCTGAGATAGAGCCCTTCGATGGACGAGAGTGGGACTTCCATGAAGTGAGGGTGCTCAAAATGGCCGTCTCTGGCGAGGTAGTAGACCACCGACACTTTCCTCCTCGATGTCCTGGGCTTCGGCTCGGGCTCCGACCAGACCTTCGTTATCCCCGGATTCGTCTCTCGCTTCTTCCACTGCTTCGAAAGCTCGCCTCTTCCTCTCGAAGAGGCCGCCATTGCCTTCGAATTTTAACGGCTAAAACAGAGGATCATAGGAGAGTAAACAGGGGAGAGTAAAGGTTTAAAGTTAAACAGAGGATTAGAGTGTAGATGGTGCAGAATAGCGAAGAGGGAAAGGGATGGTGTGAGAATAGCGTGGAACTGCTGGGATCCAAACAGGGATTCTGCGGACAACAGGAAGCCAACAAAAAGAGCTCATGTGATCACAGTAACAAGTTAGTTAATCTAAAATATATGTTAGAATCTAAGCTCAGATCCTGTCCAGTTCATGTTGTCGGGTCAATCTTCCACCATTCATGAATGAACTAACGTTGATATTTGAACAAGCAGCAGGTATAGTGCGTTGATTGATTTTATTTTTTTCAGCTGTCCATCCAATCATCTAGTTTGGTTAATGCATCAAGGCACGATCATTGATGAGTGATGGAACAATAAATAGCAATCAATTTTTTTTAGCTAAAAAATCCCCACAAGCACCATGATAGCTAGGGTCAAGTAGTACTAAGTAGGCATCACCACATCAGGCAACCATAAATGACAGCACGCAATCCAATGTTTTTGTAACTCCGATATCCACAAATAATAAGATAACAGTCATTGTAATGACCCTTCTAATAAGAAATAATAAAAAAATTATAAGCTTGTTATTTGGCAACGTCACTACACACAGAGTCACAACGGAAGGGGGTGGAAAATCTGGAGTTGATATGAAGATTAGGATTTAAAATAAATGGCTTTGCTTATCTACGGAAGAAAATATGACATTTTAAAATGACGTTGTCATTTTAAAACATATTATTCGTACATTTAACATCAGAAGAAAGAAAAAGCTTTTAATATTATCATGGCTGTCATTCTTTCCATCCACAAGGTGGATCTCGTCTCAGCCTAGATCTTGGCCAAAGAGAGAGATTTCAAATTAGGTGGGATTCTCCGATACCTTATTCAAGTCTCTGTTACAAATTTAAAACAATATATATTTGTATTTTTTTGGGACTCTTGGCGTTACTCTTGGATCCTTGGGGGCCTTGACGGGAAGATATCTGGGATTGGGTGAGCTTTAGGAGTGATCAGCCGACCAAACGAAATGGTCGGCAGCCCAAAATATGAGCATGATGCCGAACCGTGAGTTAGACAGCCGTTGAAAACCAAACACGCTGTCCGCTTTCTCCAAATCTGAGAAGGCTAGGAAATCCTTGCAAGACCAAAGGTCTGTCCCTGAGACGACACTTTGTCCTTGTGTAACTAGTCCTCGAGAGCTCCCCTTCCATCAAGGAAAAAAATGGAAAAGAATAAGAAGAAGCTCAGGGGGTTGCAATTTTTCAAGTAGCCAGCTGCCTTCAATCCAGATAATGAGGGTTTGTGTACTTGGTGGGTAATTCTTTTTCTTATAATGATTAGTAACAAAGCCGGAAAACGTAATGAGATTAGAGTTTTTAAAATACAGCTGTATTCAGATACCAGTTTATCCATCGGAAGGCTTTTATTATTTGCTATGCATAGAAGGTTTTGTAACGAAATCATGATTACATAACTTCTGTTCCTCAAATATCTGTAATTAAATATATATATATATATATAACTAGCTCAGAGCACAAGCATTGGTCACGAGGACCATGAGGTGGCTGCATTTTAACTAGAGTTTCTGCTGCTGCTCATTTCGGTTAGGTCGGAAGGTGGATATCAAATTCTTGCACAAGAAGTGTTGAAGTGATCTGCAAAAAGAAGTTCGAATAGGAGATTTTCGTTCTTGCGAGGATCCTTCGATACTGAAGTCATATTCAGAGAACAAAGAGAGCAGCAACGAGTTCTCTGAGAGGGATTACTTCACTTACCTTGATCCTCGGGACTTTGATGATTTATAAAGAATGTCGTCGGACATCTGGTTGGACAACTGTGAGATCGTATAATCTCAAAATTGTAGGGCCGTTCAACATGCGATAGCGAATGAGATATTTCAGCTCCCAATCGCTCCTGCGAAATCAGGGAAGTTGGTTATGCTTAAGTCCATCCACTCATGGTGGATAACCATAGCACGTGCCCGAAAGTTGATCGGCTGAGGCTATGGAAGGTTGACCGAGGCAAACAGCTTATGCAACAGACTAGAGATAAATAGTTATTCTCTACATACCTTAGTTTTGTACTTGGATCGATGATTGCATAGATAGCACGCTAATCAGAGGTATCAATGACAACATACCAGATCCGAGACATTCAAGATATTACTATAACATTACCCTCCTATTCCTGAGTCTGAGAATCAGATGAAAGGAGTATCTCAAGTAATTTCTCGGATCTAGGAATGTGCGCGCTCATGCTTCCATATGCCCCCTACATTTAAGTTTGATGATATCAACCTGACGAAGAACTGTTGTGAATAACCACGGTTGATGGGACCACTCAGCTGGTGATTTTTTCAAGGGTTTAATTCATTAAACGATGGCTCTTTGTCTTCCCTTCTACCCTCCTTTTAAATATGGCCAACATATGCGCCAAAAGACAATCACAAACTCTTTTCTGTTCTAGATTTTTGTCGAAACTCTCCACAAATTTCCAGCGATAAAATGACGGATCTGGAGTTTGTGAAAAAGCTTGAACTGAGATTGGCCCGAAAGAGGCAAACCAAGGCTCCACTAGCTGGTCCTCCGGCTCCGACGGGTGGCGATGTTGGGGCTCCGATCATTGAATCAACTTTTGCAGCCATGAGGGAGGTGAATCCCCCTTCAGTCGTTGAATTTGTGGTCCCTCCTCCAGAGGTTGCGACGAAAGCCTTACCAGAAGAGATTTCGATGAGGAAGATCTTGATGGAGGAGCTCCAGCAGTGGAGATTTCGACGAAGAAGGCTCCAACGGAGGGCACACGGGTGAAGGAGACTGTCGGCCATCCGGAAGAGGCTCTAGTGGCCATAATAGAAGCCGAGAATCCTTCGGAGCAAGCAATGTCCGATGTATATCTTCTTCTTCTGGTCGCTTCTCAAGTAGGTCCCTCACAGCCTGTGCCCGCTGCTCTGTCCACGGCGGAGAATCTCAAATCTGCGGTGGAGTTTTTGGAAAACCTTCTTTCTCCCGTCGAGAGATTGTTTCTTAAAGAACAAGGGGCTCAGTAATAGATGGCAAGCACTCTCAGGTCCCTTGCCCAGGTAAGGGATTTCTTGAGTCTCTTCTTCTTATCTCCTACGACTTGTAGCATCTAATAACCTTGATGCTAATTTTGTGTAGCTTGGGCATCATCTGGCTAGCTTCGTCGGCTTTACTTCTGATGCATCTACACTGAAACTTACAGCAGCGAGAGAAGAGATTGACTTACTAAAGTACCAGTTGGGGCAAGTAGAAAGAATCAACTTTGAGTTGATCAGAGAGCTCAATTCTTCTGAGGAGGCCCTTCAAGAAGACTGAGAAACAATCAACCATTATGATGATGAGATTAGAAGGGCCGAAAGGAAGATTGCATATCTCGAGAGGCAGAGGTCTAGGGCCGAGAGGAACTGACGTCAAGCTCATGACAACATAGAGCACCTGAGGAGAACATTCGGAGGGAAGAGAGACTGCGACTGCACGTCCTCCAAGGCTCGTTCTTAAAGGAGCCCCAGCAAAGGCTTGGCTAAAAGGATCAAGATCTCGAATAGAGCCAGCCACAGAAAGAAAACATCACAGAGAGGTGGAGGCCCTTCCTCCAAAGAGACTCAGGTGTCTCTGGAGCCATCCACACCTCAGGCTGAGCTTCAGGTGGCTCTCTCAGAAATGGAGCACCTGAAAAAGAAAGTAAGGATAAAAAAAAATGATGGCTCTTCTTCATGGTCGACTCGCAGACCAGGAGCTTCTGATCAAGAAGGCTCAATGGAGGGTGGATCGACTGGCAAAAATAGGGGTTGAGATTATAAATCAAACCTCCAAGTCAGCATTCTCCACTGGCTTCAAAAGATGAAAAGCAATGGCTGAGCCGCATCTTCTTGCCACGCATGCAGAGCTTTTGAAGGCTAATCTCCTGAATGAAAGTTTGAAGGCCGTAATAGCAGATAGCATCAAAAGATTTGCAAGAGCATCCCGGTATCTTGTTGTGTCGAGCAAAATCGATGCTACTATCCAGACTGAAGAGGTTGCCGATAGCAAAACACATCACTCCAAAACGAGTCATGCTGATGATGCTTCGAAGAAGTGATGTATTTTTTCTTTCTTTTTTTTAACCTGAACTTTGTAATTATGTTGGATGAAAATAAATAAAGTTCATCTTTATTAATGGCACTCAGTATGTGAATGGATGTGTAAACTATATTTCGAATGACATAAGTCATATTTCAAGCTAAACTAAGTTTAACTGTAATAATAAGATGCGATTTGAGCCATACCACTCATACTTGTTATGCAGATTCTGAAGAAAATTAGAATTCAAACTGTATCCACATGACAGATACCACCGCACGTCCGCGTACATCTTTTTGAAAGTGGTGTAGAGTATGTCTTACCTGCTACCAGCATTAATTGCTACATCAGTGACAAGAGTCACATCCCATCAAGGGCTGCCATGCCTCGAGCATCCGCTTGTGCTTCGTCGATTCATGCCTTCAATAATTAGTTCTGAATACATGAATCACCGAAGATAATTCGATCTCTGGGTCTATATAAACACTTGACAAGATAGCCTATTAGGGTTACAGACTATTCTTTTCTTTTCTTGATTGTCTATTTTCTTTCATCATCCTTTACTTTAGAATCTTCTTATTTTTCTTGTGAGGGGAATGCCTTCTAGGAACCCTGACTTTACGCCACTAGGGTTCTGGTCTGAGCTGATGGAGAGAGACGTGGTTCTGCTCCATGAGCAGTACCAGATTCCTCTGGGGTTCTAGTTGAAAATTCTAGGGCCAGACGATCGAGTTTGTCAATCTCTATTAGGACGGATTAGCCTCTATGAAGAGTGCTTCCAAGCCAGACTGAGGCTCCCTCCTTATCCCTTCTTCGTCGCTTTCCTCTGATTCTTCGAGATATCACCATGTTCGATCGTACCTAATTCATGGCGATACTCTGTGGTTTCACTGTAATGTGCATGCTGGCTGGGATCGAGCCCAGCACCATGCTTTTTCACCTCTTCTTCAGCCTCAAGAGGCATCCAGAATCCCACGAATGGTGGTACGTATTGCCATAGAGAAAGAAAAAATATCCGACCGCTGATCCAAGATGCCCCGACCACTATCCATGGCTAGAAGGAATATTTTTTTTTGTCTTCCAAACATCCAGGGAAGACTGGGGGTTTGTTGCCTAGGGTAAACCTCAAGAAGCCGTACTAAAAGAGCCCGCCTTGGACCAGCACCTAAGGCAAGATATGGAGATCCTGTGCAGCTTCAAAATTTTGAAGCTGAAAGAGTTGCTTTCTGCTCAGACATTGTTCAACGTCAGCATTAGTCGAATCGGCCCTCAAGGTGCGCACAGGTTGCCTACCCTAGAGTCTCGTGTCCTGACTCCTTTTACACTAACCACCTGGTTGCTTTGGTTGCAGAGATAGAGCTGAGCCCTCCCAAAAAGATGGACAAGACCAAGAAGTTGGAGAAGACAGCACGTCAGAAAAGGGTGCCCGAGCCCGTGGGTGGCTGGAGCATCCGCAGCAAGGTTACAAGTTCTCCCATGCCGCCAGCTTCTGGGTCAGGAGATCCTGAAGATCCTGAACCTCTTCAGGTGGACGACTTCAGAATTATGAGGGTCAGCTCGTCGGTTGCCTCAGCTTTCGAGGAGGTAGCTCTAAGCCTGTCAGCTCTGCCAAGCACCCGAGACTTTGACTCTTCCCCTGAGGAAGTGCCGATCAAGATAGTTGGACTTCTAGGGCAGCATCAATTGGAGTTTCTGAAACTGCACCAGTCGAATTGGGACGGCTTCAGCTTTAGAAGATTACAAGCTGGTGCACAAGCTCTTCACTGGAATGCTCCTCCCAACTGATGCGACTAAGCTGTTAGTCGTGCCGCATAGGGAGATGAGGAAAGCAGTCATGGAGATCATTATCTGGGTAAGCCAAGACTTCTATAGTCTTATTCAATTGAAACATGTACTCACCAAGCCTTATTGACAAGAGATATCTTTTGGCAACTCATTTATTACCTGAATGGGTACATGGAGAGTGCCCATGAGCATTTGACTGAAGCAAGAAAACATCGAGTCACTATTGAAATGCTCAAAATGACAAAAGACTAGGTCTTGAGGGAAGCTGGAGAGGCCGCCATGAGGGCTGACAATGCTACCAAGAGGGCTGAGATGCCGAGAATACCCTAAGAGGAGTTGTCGAGAAGAATCACCAACTAATAAGCATCCATGAAGCTCAGGAGGCAAAAATAAAAGAGCTTCAAACTCTCTTGAAGGAGAGCAAGGCCGAGATCAAGGTTGCAGAGAAGAGGGCAGCTGAGGCTGCCTCAAAGGCTGTTGTAGACTTCCAGGCATCGACTGAGTATGAGGATAAAGGTTGAACTTTTCATTGACATCTACAATACTGGTAGGCAGTCGGTCTGGGACAGAGTCACTGCCAAATATCTAGAGCTCAATCTAAATTTTTTGGATGAAGTCTGAGATCCCACTGCAATTGATGCGCCTGCAACGGACGCCTCTGCTCTGGATGCCGTCTCTTAGGCCTAGGATTTTCTCTTTTGCTTTGTACCCAGACCTTCCAAGGTCATTGTAAAAGCTTTCATTGTAAATATTTTATAGAGAATGAATGAATAAAGTGTATTCATTTTCTTACTTTCTGGTTTTCAGTTGCGATTGCGCACTCTTGTTCAGCACATAAGCCGATTTAGAACACTAGGCTCCATAGTGAACTTAGTTCCAATTGTAGAAAGGAGTGTTCCGAGCCAAGGAATATCAATGGTAGCCAAGTCGATTTTAAATTAGGGTCAATCAAGGGCAATTATTCACTCATGCCGATCAGAGGCAATTGTTCGCACTCGTCGATCTGAGGCAATTGTCTGCGCTCATTGATTTGAGACAATAGTTTAGGCAGCATCTTTACTTCGCATTTTTCAGTGTGAATAGTTATGGGGAATGATTCCTACTGACTCTTTCGATAGAATAACGCCTGAGAAAAAATGCAGGCGATCCATAAAGCATCACTTGGATTTATTTCTGGTAGTGAAAAAACACACCATTTATTGTTCGATGGACAATCATGTTCCTTTGAGCTTATCAATCGGTGGTTGAAGTGGGCATTAACGTCTATAAATAAGGGTCGAAGGCTAGTTAAACTCTACCTTTCGTCTCTCTCTCCTTGTAGAAACTCTTCTTTCCTTCGTCGCAATGGTACCACCTCTATATCCACCCTTATCAACAATCAAGGCCAGGGTAAAGGAGCGGAGGACCTTCAGAGAGCAGCCTGGAAGGAAGGACTAGACGCATCGGACCGTCTTCCTCTCACAGGGCACCCTCCAACCCTCGGGCCTTGCCACCTTCTGAGAGTGGACGTATCCACTAGTCCGGGCAGATTCCGCCCAGTGTTTGAACATACTATACCGAGGAGTCTCGGACCTCTATAGAGTTTGAGATTGTCAACATTGCCGCTGCCACCTTTATCCTCAGTTTCGAGGATTATAAAGTCCGTTTGCTGTAGATAATACCATATCTGGAGCTTCAATTCCTCCAGCCTGAGAATAGCGATGAAGAGATGGGGGCCTTCTCATCAGATGAGGACTGAGCCTCCTCATCTTTTCTCTTCCCTTTCCTTTCTTTTTTTTCTTTTTTCCTGTAAGGTGGCACTTTAGGCACCATCTTTTTTCTATAAATATTTTTTTGTAAGGTGGCACTTCGAGCGTCATATTTTTTTCTGTAAATATTTGAATGAAAAGAAATTATCCTTCTTGCCATTTACATTCTCTTTATTTATACACGCATATTTTTTACTCAATACATAGAGGCGAGCCCTGACTTACAGAACTTAGAGTTCTCCCAACCAGTAAGGTATACAATGCCATTTCAACCTTAAAGATTTTAGATGAATCCATCTTGATTTAAAGGACCGAACTTTATCATGGAACCAAAGCCAAACTATCCCGAACAGAGGAGCCTTGATGGCAACAGTCTCAATCAAAAGGGTCTTTTCAAGTCAACAGATTGAAGGCAATTATTCGAGCAGCACTCTTGCTTTGCTTTTCATACGAGTGATATTTTTGCTCTATTTTTCATGCGAGCGGCATTCTTGCTCTGTTCTTTACACAAGCGATATTTTTGCTTTGCTCTTCACATAAGCAGACGAGCGATATTTTTGCTCTGCTCTTCACATGAGTGGTTGAGCAGTATTTTTGCTCTATTCTTCACATGAGCGACATTTTGCTCAACTCATGATTGTAGGCTGAGGATTCTTTTGGTTAGCCCTCCACTTGTCTTGTGATTTGGGCCATGTAGGGGTCTTATTAGGTAGTCCTGCCTCAAAGTCGCTAAGGTATTGGTCAGTTTTTCAGACCGTTCTTATGTGCAAATAAAAATTGATAAATCCAAAACTTCATGTATGTGAAAATAAGATGTTACAACATCCTCATTAATAATATACATGGAGATTGGCCAAATTTCATGACCTAGGAAATGGAGTGCCGTCAAGCTACTTCAGTCGATAGGTCCTAGGGCGCACTACTTCATCTACCTGATAAGGACTTTCCCAATTAAGTGATAATATTTCCTGCTCAGTGGGTTGTGATATCTCAGCTCACCATAATATCAAGTTGCTAGCTTGGAACTCCTTGATCTTGACTCAGGCATTATAATACTTGGCCATTCTTTGGCGATAGGCGGCCATCCTCATAGCAGCACACTTCCTGCTTTCTTCGATCAAGTTAAGGTTAGTCTGGAGCCACACTGAGTTGATATCTTTATTATATTCTTCCACTCTAAGAGATGGGAGTCCAAACTCCACAGGAATGACTATCTTAGTCCCAAATGCAAGATTAAAGGGAGTCTCACCGATTGGGAGTCTCTCAATGGTTCAGTAAGCCCACAGTATATGGTGAAGCTCATCTACATGACCCCCCAGTCCGATCTATTCTGACCTTCAAGCCTTACAAAAGAGTTCTATTGGTTATCTTTACCTCTTCATTTGCCTGTGGGTAGCTCTATTCTATGCTCTCTACAAAATTCATGAAGTTGAGCACCACTGAACTGTCTGTCATTGTCCGTAATTAGTACACTGGGATGACCATAGTGGCAGATGATGGATTTTCAAATAAAATCTTTTATTCTTGCCTCAGTGATGCGACCAAGAGGCTTGGCCTCGACTTATTTTGTGAAATAGTCAATGACCATCAAGAGAAACTTACGCTGACCTAGTGTGAGAGGGAAGGGGCCAAGAATATCCATGCCCATTGAGCAAATGGTCATGGGGCACTGATTGGAGTCAGAAGTGCTACCAACTGGTGCTGGATGTTGGAGTTTCTCTGGCACCATTGCACTTCCTAACAAAAGCACCTGCATCTTACTGTATTGTGGGCTAGTGTATCCTTGTCGAAGGATCTTGTAGGATAGAGACCTATCCCCAAGTGACTTCTGTAGATTTCTTTATGGACCTCTCATAATGCATAATCAGCCTTAGATGGATGCAAGCACTTTAGTAGAGGCAGAAAAAATGATCGCTTATAGTGCTTGTCATCATACAGGATGTAGCAAGTGGCTTGTTTTCTTATCTTTCGAGCCTTCCTATGATTAGACGGTAGTTCTCCTGACCGTAGATACTTCAGTAGGGGATCAATCCAACAGAATTCTTCATTAACTTGCTAGGCGATAAGAGGCTCCTTAACGCTCGAGATTTTCAATACTTCGAAGTAGGTCCCTTTTTTCAGATCGGTCGGCAGTAAAACTGCTAACTTCGATAGTGCATTTGCCCTGGCATTTTTTATTCTAGGGATATGTCGAATGTTACAACTTGTTGCATATGAAATCCATCTCGGGCTGGAGGTGCTAGAGCATGATGAAATTCGATGAGTCGACGGTGGCTGGATCTGCAAGTCTCCATCGGAGGTGGCTCTAATAGAGACACTCTGATTTTAAGTCAGATTTATGCACAACAGATTGACATTAGAGAAAGAGTTGGGGCTGCTGATCCTGGCTCCAGCAACGGTTGACGCACGCATAAGCCTAGGAGAGGCCAAGGGCAGTCGTTGCCGGCCCTGCCATGGTTAGTAGCATGCGGGGAAGCTTAGGGAGAGCTTCGGAGCTCCCGTTGCTAACTTCAGCCATGCATGAGGCCACATGAGGAAGCTTCGGCCACACTGGGATGCATATAAGGGGGATCGATGGCACGAGAGGCATGGAGAGGTCATTCGGATGCATAGGAAGATTGTTCGAGGCCTTCGATTGGCAAAACACAATGCTGCCACTACAATAAAATAGGTTATTAGTGATAAAATTTTTTTATTATTAATAACCTATTTTTATCGCTAATAGTTATTAGCGATAAAATTTTTGTTGCTAATATTTCATCGTCAATAATCGCATCGTTGATAATATTTTACGATAAAAAAAATTTTCATCATAAATAAATGATAATCATTTATTTATGATGAAAAATTTTCATCATTGAAAAAAATTAATTTTTTAAAAACTATTTATGATAAAAAATTTTAGTCATAAAAAAAATATTTATGATAAAATTTAATGTTACTAATAAATAATAGATTAATAGTGATAAAAATATTTTCATCACTATTAATTTAATTAAAAATTTTTATGAAAATTAAATTTTTAAAAACTTTTAGCCATAAAAAATTTTCATCGCAAATAAGATTTTTTATGATAAATTTTTTTTATCACTATTAATTTAATTAAAAATATTTATAAAAATCAAATTTATAAATATATTAGTGATGAAAATTTTTCATCACAAATATACTTATTAGCGATGAATATATTCTTATCATTATTAATTTAATATAAAATTTTAATATTTTTAAATTTATTAAAAATTTTATTTACGACCAATTATTCATCATAGTAAAATCTTTTTGGTGACCAATATTTTGTTGGAAAAAATTTCATCACTCATAATTTATAAATATATATTTTTTAAAATAATTTATGAATATATATTTTTAATTTATATTTATAATATTTTTATAAATTAAAAATAAAAAATTAAAATAAAAAATTTATAAATAAATTTTATTATTTTATTATATTAAATTAAAATTATAAAAAATTTAAAATAAAAATAAAAAACTACATAAAGAGGCCATCAAGTGTCGACATCTGCAAAAAGAGAATGAGCTGGGGAAGAAAAGTACTTGAAAGAGCTCGGATCGGCCTGCTACTATCTCATCAGCTTTATCATCTGCTCCATCTGCGCGATCCACTCCATCATCTAGATTTGGAGCCATTGATGCTCGTCGACGCGTGCAGTCAACTCATGAGCTCACTATCAATTTTCAGTAGCCTGTCTCTGCACCTCCGTCAGTCGAGCATCGCAGGTAACATGGATGTCAGCCCTAGAGGAGCGTGAAGATAAGGGAGCAGTGATCCCATACCCTAGACCCCTAACATAATAAGATCTCGTACTAAGTATCTGATCACAAATCTCATCATCTGTGGGTGCGGTCGAGCCCTCAGAGATAAGTTGAGATCTCATGTCTGTCATACAGTCTTAAAAATTAAAGTTATAGCTATTTTAATTTTATAATAAAAAAACTTATAAAGAGATCCTGACTCTCCATCGTCCACTCTCCTGACCGTCGTTGGTGGATCCGCTGGTAGATATCGATCCTATCAGAAAGCTTGTCACTCTCAGTATCTCTCTGTAATTTGAGAATAATTAATTAAAAAATTTTTAAATAGCTAGATAATTATATACTAATTAAAAATTACTTACCATCTGCTTCATGTGACGAGTAAATAATTTTGAACTCCCATAATATGGTACGATCTGTCTTGTCCGATTCGAGACATTCTGGACACATCTTCTCTGTACAGTTACCAGTCAAATTAGTAGATAATAAATTTAATTTAAGAATAAATGATTCAATAATTAAACTCTAAAAGAAATTTGGATGTGTGTAACCTGATATGCCGGATTTTCATAATTCTGGTATATGACAGTCCAATCATCTATAGTGATGCTGTTATAGGGCCGCTGCGGTGCTGCCTCTTTTCCATGATCCTGCATCATATGGTACCAATGCTGATGGATACGGTGGCGATAATCTTTGAAACGCAAAGATAAATGAGCATCCATGGCTCACTGCACATGATCCTCCTCAAAATCAATAATATCAAAAATATGCTGTCAATAACAAATATTAGAAGAATATCATACTAATTAAATATTTATAATATAATTTATTTTATCTATAAGTGGGTGTAGAAAATCTCTCTCTGAGCTGGTACAATATGTGCCAATCGAAAAGCATCACGAGGGCATAGCTGTGGCATATGATGCCCAGCTCGGTCTGCCACAGCTCGCACATCCCCTAATGGGTCTGGTATAGCCGGATGGTATCTCGATACAGAGATGCTGCATGTCCCAGGTGCTCGCATCTCCAATACTCTAGAGTGAGGTTCTTCGATGGACCTTGCCCTCGCCTCACTATCGGTGGAGACTGACCTGAAACAATAATAAATAAATCATTAATATGATAGCTATCCAAATAAAAAAATTAAATTTTATTATATAAAAAAAATAATAATACCACTCAGATCCGTCTCACTCGAATCCATCTCACTGGGACCTGCTAGTGCAGGACCTTTTGATGATGAAATTGGTGTGGCAGTAGAAATCAGTGAAGGCGCCTCAGCCTCCGAGGTAGACAGCGAACACGAACGTCATCGTATGTCTTCTGGTGCCATACCTATAATTTTTGATGTACAAATGAATATAATATTAAATAATAATAATGAAAACTATAAGTAGTTGAGCATGCAATAAATATAAAATAAATTTATGTAATAAATATAAAATAAACTATAAGTAGTTGAGCATGCAAAATAATATTAACGAAAAATAATAACACGAAATCTAATCCTGAGGACTCGATGATTTTTTATTTTTTTCTAAAATATTTTTTATCTAAATTTTATTCTATAATTTTTATTTTTTAAAATATTTTTATCTAAAAATATTTTTTTAAAATAATTTTTTTTCTGAATGAGCTTCGGACTCGGCCTCCCATGGCCCCTACTCCCATGATGCCGGCACCGTCACACACCCCGTACCATCCGGACTCGACCCCCATGGCCCCCGCTCCTATGGTGCCGACGTCGGTGCCGTCACACACCCCGCATTGCTCAGACTCGACCTCCCACGGCCCCACTCCCATGGTGCTCGCATTGTCACAAACCCTGTGCCGCCCGGATCAGATCCCGATTTGGATCCCAATCTGAATTGAGATCTCGACCCGGATCCCGACCTCGATCCAATTTAAATCATGATTCAAATTTTATTTTTATTAAGTAAATAATAAAATATTTGATTAATTTTTTTTTTTTTTATTTATTTCTCTCTTCCTTTCCTCCCTCCCCACCATGCAAATCCCTCCTCGCCGCCACCCCCTCCCCGGCTAGCCGCCCCCTCTCCGGCCCCATCTTCGCCGGTGATAGCCTCCCCAACCCCATCTCCGTTGCCGCTGGCCGCCCCCTCCTCGGCCCCATCCCGCCCCCCAACCACATCTCGCATGCCTACACCCCAGACCCTCTCCCCATCGGTCGGCAACCTCTCCACCAGCCGACCCCCTCCTCGACCCCATCTCCGTCGCCATCGGTCGCCCCCTCTCCGGCCCCAATCCACCCTGCCCCCATTTGGATCCTCCCCCCTGCCGGCCGACCCCTCCCCAGCCCCATGGCACTGCTGGCGGTCCACGACACCCCCCCGTGATGGCTCCGCCCCTCGGTGGCCTGATCAACACAAAAGTAAAGGGTTGAAAATCTTTCCTCCGACGGATGGCAGGCGGCATGGTCAGTAGATAGTGGACGGCGGATGGCAGTGGTAAAGAGGGGCTCGCCGATGAGAAGAGACAGAGGGGAGAGGACGAATAGAGGAGAGCTCAAGGAGAGGGAGAGAGATGAGGGAAAGAAGAGATGGAGGATAAGGGTTTCGCATGGTTTCACGCGAAGAGACATCGATTTGACGTTGATTGATAGTAGGAGTATTAGCGATGTAATTTTTCATCCCTAATAACATTATTAGTGATAAAAACTTATTTTTATCATTAATAATTCAAAAAAAAAAAATTGATAAAAAAATTTTGTCACAAAAAAATTATTTGCAATGAAAAAAATTTTTATCGTTAATAACGTTATTAGCAATGAAAAAATAATTTTCATCGCTAATAATTTTTTTTAAAAAATTTTTTCTATTTTTTTACTAAAAAATTTTTCATTAAAAAGTTTTTGCATCAAAAAAATTATTTGCGATGAAAAAAATTTTCATCATTAACTATGTTATTAGCGATGGAAAAATAATTTTTGTCGCTAATAATTCCCACAAAAAAAAATTATCCTCATTTTTTAAAAAATTATTTATGATGAAAATAAAATATTTCATTATTAATTATCTTATTAGCAATAAAAAATAATTTTTATCACTAAAAATTTTCATCAAAAAATAAAAAAAATTGATGATGAAAAAGATTCATCATCAATAATGTTATTAGCAACGAAAACTAAAATTTCATCGTCAATAATTCTATCAAAAAAATAAAAATTTTTTTACTAAAAAAATTTTTTCTCTTAAAAAATTTCATAAAAAAATTATTTATGATGAAAACTAAATTATTTATGTACATAAAAAAATTATGTACGTAAAATAATTACGTAGTCATGTATCATCGGATGGGAATCATTTTTCTGCTGATATATTGCAGATGTTAACTAATAATCAAACATGATTTATAATTAAAAAAATATAACTAATTAGATTTACTTTTTTGATGGCAACACTGCCATGAGTTGATCAAAAGATTTTAATGAACATCGAACTCAAATTTAATTTGCGAACAGCTAAGACTCTTGAGATCTGACGCAAAAGGAGTATAGCAGAAAGAATAATTCCTGCTCAAGAGTATGTCAATCTTAGGATAAATCTTGAACTGGATAGTAATAATAAAAGTTCATCTAATTAGGGAGTATTTACAATAAATAATCATCGTATATCAATTAAGACTATAAATGCACTCTTGAAAAATAATACTGAAGCACCCAGCAAAAGCCTTCCACATACAGTTTAGAAGTAAATGACACATTTTAGTCTATCGAATAGTTGATAAAGTTTTGTTTTTTATACATTTAAAAGTTGATATTTTCTCTGAATCAAATTTTTTGCATTTAATTTTCTGAGGTGGTTTGCTCCTGGATCTTATAGATAGTTGATTCGGTTGTGGGTGAAGTATTTTATTGCATAATCCGACAAAATCTGGATACTGAGAGAATGATTCTTTTTCAGTATTGAAAGTCATTTTTTTAAATTTATAATTTTTTAATTATTAGCAATGAAATTATTTCATCATAAATAATAAAGTATTAGTGATAAAAAATTTTCATCATAAATAATTGAGATCCAGTATTATATTTTAATGTATAAAGATTAAGTACTATATGAATAACTTTTTTATGGATCATATTTTAATATATAAAGATCCAGTATCATCTCCTTTCTATGTTCTTTGACGGATACAAGGCCTTTGTATCCTGTGACCTCTGGTCAGTCCATAGAACCAATAACCTATGCAAAATTGAGCAATGAGACAGATTCAGAAAAATTTAGAGACAAAAAGTATTATCGCAAATAATGATTAACTTTTGATTTTTTTTATTGTAAATAATAGACTATTTATGATGAAAAATATATTTTTATCATAAACACTAAATTATTTATGATGCAATATTTTTATTGTAATCAATCTGTAATTTTTATATTTTTAAATTTCTTATTTTTTTAGAAATATTGACAACAAAAATATTTTCATAATAAATAATTGATTATTTATGATGGAAATTTTTTTTGTCATTAATAATCTATAATTTTTAATTTTTTTATTTTTTCATATATTAGTGATGAAAATTTTCATCGTAAATAGATGAGTATTTGCGATGAAAAGCTACTTTCCATCGTGAATACTAAATTATTTATGACATAAAATTTTTATCATAAATAATTTATAATTTATAATTTATAATTTTTTAAATTTTTTTATTTTTTTAAATATTAATGATAAATTTTTTTTTATCATAAATAGTAGAGTATTGGCAACGAAAAAGAGCTTTTCATCACAAATACACCTCTATTTACGATGAAAATTTTTCATCACTAATAATCTGTAGTTTTTAAATTTTTTAAATTTTTTATTTTTTTTATATTAGCAATGAAAAATTTTCATCGTAAATAGTAGAGTTTTTATGGCAAAAATTAGTTTTTTATCGTAAATATTCTACTATTTATGATGAAAAATTTTTATCGCTAATAATATATAAATTTTAAATTTTTAAAATTTTTTATTTTTTTTTATGTATTAGTGAAGAAAATTTTTTATCGTAAATAGTAGAGTATTTACAAAGAAATATCAATTTTTATCATAAATACTTAATTATTGATGACGTAATATTTTCATCACTAATAATATAAAATTTTTAAATTTTTTATTTTTTTAAAATATTAATGATGAAAATTTTTCATCATAAATAGAGGAGTATTTATGATGAAAATCTATTTTTCATCATAAATACTTCTCTATTTATGATAAAAAATTTTTATCGCTAATAATATGTAATTTTTGAATTCTTAAAAGTTTTTATTTTTTTTCATGTATTAGTGATGAAAATTTTTTGTCGTAAATAGTAGAGTATTTGTGATAAAAATCTGATTTCTATCATAAATACTTAATTATTTATGATATAATATTTTTGTTACTAATAATCTAAAATTTTTAAAGTTTTTTATTTTTTTTAAATATTAACGATGAAAATTTTTTATCATAACTAATTGGTATTTATGATAAAAATTAATTTATCATCATAAATACTCAATTATTAATGATATAATATTTTTATCATAAATAAATTTATAATTTTTGAATTTATAATTTTTTTTTATTTTTTTCATATATTAGCAATGAAAAGATAATTTTTATCGTAAATACTCTCATATTTATGATAAAATTTTTTTATCGCTAATAATCTATAATTTTTAAATTTTTTAAATTTTTTAATTTTTTAATATTAATGCTAAAAATTTTTCATCATAAATAGTGAAGTATTTACGATGAAAAGTAATTTTTCATCGTAAATATTCTATTATTTATGATAAAATTTTTTTATCACTAATAATCTATAATTTTTAAGTTTTTAAATTTTTTTATATATTAGTGATGCGATAAAAATCTACTTTCTATCGTAAATACTCTACTATTTATGAAAAAAATATTTTGATCATTAATATTTAAAAATTTAAAATTAAAATAAATATTTTATTTTTTATGATAAAAATAATCACCATAAATAATTAGTATTTATGAATTATTTTTTTTCATCGCTAATATGATCCTATTTACAATGAAAAAAAATTTATTATAAATAATTTATTATTGATTATAAATTTATTTTTTTATCGTAAATACCTTATTACCGATGAAAAAATTTACGTCATAAATAATTTTGTCGCAAAAACTCTCTTTTATTGTAGTGTGCTGAGGTCTCACAACCGTCGAAGTTGGCCTCAGCACTGTCGAGGGTGCACGGAGGAAACTCGGTGTGGAAGATGGATGCGCACAAATGCTCGAGGAAGCCTTGGGGTCACTACGGGCGGTTTCAGGCATTCCGAAGGCATGGCATATGGGAGTGCCAGGCTAGTGAGTCTAGTGCGATGCAAGGATGTGTCAAGAAACTTAGCAGCCCTCTAAGTGCTTCAGCACCTTTGAAAGTATAAGCATAGAGGAGGCTTTAGAGCCTCCGATCCTGTCTCCGATAGAAGCAGGGTCCTAGGTTTATGATGGTGGGTGGTTCGGCACATTCGAGATCAGATCAGCAATGGGGAACTTCGACCACACTGAAGGAGGAGATCAGCTAGATTGGAGACAACCTCGTGCCAATGGAGATGTGCGAGAGGCACAGCACTATCCATGGGGAGCTCGACACTCATCGATGTTGGGACATCGTGCGAGGTGCTTCAGATCCGACGATGCCCATAGAGGAGAGCCCAAGCGATACTGTGGGAAAAATTCAGTGCAGGGGTAAAATGATAATTTTAAAACTTTTTCAAAATTACTATTTTATAGTAAAAATTATTAATTAATCTAATTAATTAATAAAAATTTACCCTACACTAGGATCTAAATATGATATATAGCATGCATGCATTTAAATTTGAAATTCAAATTTGAACAGTAAATACTTTACTGTAATGTGTTCAGAATACAATACCTTTGTGCGGGTAGTAGATCGCCACAATCTGATCACCGTCGGAAGAGTCTGATCATTGCAATGCAGCCACATAGCATGTCTGACCTCTGTGGATTATCCACACGAAACTCTCAGTCTGATCGACTCCTCACGAGTGCTAGCTCGTTGTAGAGCCCTTTTGATGGCCGATGCTGATCGAACTCCTTCAATCAATGTCTGTCGATTTTTTAGATACTCTGGATCATCAGCAGATTTGCTTGAGAGGATGTTGAAGATCTAACTAAAATTTGGTGAGCTCACGACACTCGTAGCTCATCTTCTCACTTCCCGAACTCCAGGCTAAAACCCTGAAGAACTCACTGAAACCCTGCGCACACTTTTTCTTTCTTTTCTTTCTTTTTCTCTCAGAAGGATATAGACCTTCACCTTGCACACAAGGATTCCTCATGCCCAGATTTTCTCTTCAAAAAAATATTTCTTGCATACGCCCCACTCTTTTCCTCCTTTTAAAACAATGTCAAACGTCTTATCCACGTGAGAGGATAAAGATGAGTAATTGCATATTTGAATTCAAATCAAATTTTGAATTCAAATGGAAACCAATTTATCCCTATCCACTAAGGACGTGAGAAGAGGAGGGCGTGGCTTAATTTGTGCGTGAGTGATTTCATGAGAAACATTTTCTCGTGTAATAAATGGGGCGCTAAAAGAGGATAAGGTCAAGGCGCTAAGATTGGTTGCTCATTCAAATTCAAACTTTGTTTTGAATTTGAATGGCCAACCAATCATCCTTATCCACTCATTTGGCACATTAATGTAGGGTGTGAGGAGGGCTTTGCATGAGAAAAAATTTATGAGAACTTCCTTCTCGTGAATTAAAATGGGCGCAGTGGAAGTGAGGTGGCGCAGGGAGAATGGGTCAAGGTGGTTTTATTATTTTAACCAACCTAATTGAACCAAATAAGTTAGGCCCAATTAGACTAATTTAAACCCAACTTAATTAGGCTTAATTAGGATCAATAAAATCCTAATCAAATCAAGAATTGATTAAGCCCAACCCCTGATCAAATCAGGGATCAAACCATCTCGACGATTAGGTCAACTCTTAACCTAATCGGGTCAAACCTAACTGAATTCAATTCAATTGGACTTGATCCAAAAATAATTACTCAATCAAATTGAGTTAATTAGTGATCAAATCACTAATTAAACCTCTCATAAATATTGAGTTCAAATCTGATGGGTAATCGGGCATCAGAATTCATCGATATATAACCCTGATCGAAGTGTCCCAAACCAGTGGGACTCTTGATCCCGGTACCCAAAATGTGTGGGACTCATGATCAGAGAATCCTGATTCTTGATCATAGAATCTCAGACACATAGGATTCATAGTTCACGAGCATTAGGACTCTTCATCAGCCATCAGATCAGATAGGAACCTCTAATGTGTGTGATCCCGCAGGTTCGAACCTAAGCCGGTAGCACAAGAACCAATTCCTGTACTAATCGAAGTGACCATCTAGCAATGGTACCCGATGACCGGATAGGTCGAATAGTCACAATTGTAATACTCAGAACCTACGTGAATATGGTTACTGTATAATTCATCCTTTTGACCTCTGTGTTTAGGACGACTCAGGGTTAAACTGTCAATCCCGATTAGATCATCCGAATCGTGCTCAACTCAAACAGTCCTGTGACTCCTCACAAAGACTACCCTGACCAAAGTTTTGCTAAATTGAAACATGACTGTACACAGCTCCTAAACTGGAGTGATCAATCCCATCTTAACACATGCACCGACAAGTCAAGTACTTGACTACACCCAGCAGCCTTCTGTCACTGAATTAGAAATTCAGGTAGTCCAGTGCCTAAGTGCAGTGAGTTGGTTGCAAGTCACCGTGGCGGTCTCAGATCAGAGGAATATTTATACCCATATTTCATCGGAGTAAATCTTGACAGCAGAAATAGCTCTGGAGTCGGTCACGTTCAGTGCAGATGTACCCTTATATCTCACTTGTATGCCATACCAGTGTCTCCACACTCATTGGTTAAGAGGACAACCAACCTATATGGCACACAACGACCTATGCTTGATAAACGTTGTCGTCCTTGGTAACAACGTATCATTTGATCGCGAACATATTTAAGGACTAAACGACAAATTCTCCTTTGTCGAGTCTAAATAGTCCTAAGGACTTCACCACAACATAGGAGTTCATTAGAAGATGAAATATTTTATGATAAAAAATATCAAAATAATTTTTATTAATTCATAATTCATATACATATACAAAAATGAGCACAACCGTCAATAGACTGATGATTGACTTTGGGACACTATTCCCAACAATCTCCCACTTGGCCTAAAGCCAATCGGTGCAGTATCTAATACCCATCTTCGACTTGTAATCGTCGAACTCCTTCACCACAATGGCTTTAGTGAATGGGTCGGCCAGGTTCTCCTTTCCATCGATCTTCAGAAGGTCGACGTCACCTCGATCCATAATTTTTCAGATGAGATGGTAGCGGCACAGAATATGCTTCATCCGCTGGTGTGCCTTGGGTTCCTTCGCTTGAGCAATGGCTCCAGAGCTGTCACAGTAGAGCAGAACTGGACCAACAAGGGAGGGTGCTACTCCGAGCTTGGTGATGAATTTTCTCAGCCACACTGCTTCTTTGGCAGCATCTGATGCAGCGACATACTCCATCTCGCAAACTGAATCAGCCACTGTGTGTTACTTGAAACTCTTCCTGCAGATAGCCCCACCATTAAGGGTAAAAATAAATTTCGATACACTTTTGCTGTCATCGTGATCAGACTGGAAAGTAGAGTCTGTAAACCCTATAAATCTCAAGTCTGATTTACCATAAACAAGCCACTAGTCCTTAGTATTTCTTAAATACTTCAGGATGGTTTTAACAACCTTCCAGTGATTCTCCCCTGGATCAGATTGGTATCTACTCACTACCCCTAGTGAGTATGCCACATCTGATTGTGTACATGTCATGACGTACATGATAGATCCCACTGTTGAAGCATATGAAATCCTACCCATACGCTCTCTCTCTTGAGATATTGTCGGACAATCCCTCTTCGAGAGAGAAATTTCATGGCCTATTGGTAGATAGTCTTTCTTAAAATTCTCCATGCTGAACCTCTTCAGCATAGTATCTATGTACGTAGACTGGGATAAACCAAGCAACTTTTTAGATCTATCCCTATAGATCCTCATCCCTAGGATGTAGGAAGCTTCTCCCAAATCCTTCATAGAGAATTGTGACGACAGCCAAATCTTTATTCTCTGTAATACAGGGATATCATTCTCGATTAAGAGAATATCATCTACATACAATACAAGAAATACCACTACTGGACCATTAGCCCACTTATAAATGCAGGGCTCTTCTCCGTTCTTAACGAAGCCATACGTCTTGTATGTTCCAACTCCGGGATGCCTGCTTAAGTCCATAAATAGACCTCTGTAGTCTGCACACCTTAGACTCATCAGTGGATGTGAATCCTTCAGGTTGTATCATATACACCTCTTCATCCAGCTCTCCGTTTAGGAAAGTTATCTTCACATCCATCTGCCAGATTTCATAGTCCAGATGGGCAGCTATCGCAAGCATAATCCGAATGGATTTGAGCATTGCCATAGGAGAAAATGTCTCGTCATAGTCTATACCATAATGTTGACGATATTCTTTGGCAACCAGATGGGCTTTAAAGGTTTCCACCTTTCCGTCTGCGCCCCTCTTCCTCTTGAAGACCCACTTACACCCTATGAATTTTACTCCTTCGGGTGGGTCAACCAATGTCCACACATCGTTGACCTTCATGGACTCCATTTCAGATTTCATGGTCTCTAGCCATTTTTCAGAGTCGGGTCTCTGCATTGCATCCATATAGGTGATCGGATCCTCATCATTTTCATCAAGTTTGATAGGATCGTCATCCCAGATCAAGAAACCATAGTATCTGTCCGGTTGATGTGGTACTCTACCAGATCGTCTTAAGGGTGCTTGAACAATGGGCTCCGGATCTGATCTAATCAAATTCGATTCAGGTTCAACAACTTGTGTCGATTTTTTCACCTGTCGAACTTCATCAAGTTCGACCTTAGAGGCAACAGTCCCTTCACTAAGGAACTCCTTTTCCAAAAAGATTGCCTTAAGGCTGACAAACACCTTTTGCTCATCAGCCAGGTAGAAATAATACTCTTTGGTCTCTTTTGGGTATCCTATAAAATTATACTTGTCAGACCTAGATCCTAGCTTGTCCGTAATTAAACGTTTAACATAAGTCGGACACCCCCAAACCCTAAGGTGCGAGAGTACTGGCTTACGTCCTATCCATATCTCATATGACATTTTGGTTACAGACTTACTCGAAACTCTATTTAAAAGGTAACAAGCCGATTCGAGTGTATATCCCCAGAGGAAGATCGGCAGACCAGCAAATCCCATCATGGATCGAACCATGTCCAATAAGGTCTGATTTCTCCTTTCAGATACACCATTATGCTGTGGTGTTCCAGGAAGAGTCCATTGAGAGAGAATTCCATTCTCCCCAAGATATGTCAGAAACTCATTGGAAAGGTATTCACCTCCTCGATCAGATCGAAGAGTTTTAATACACTTTTCAGTTTGTTTTTCTACCTCATTTCGAAATAATTTGAACATTTCAAACGACTCCGACTTATGCTTCATTAAAAAGACATACCCATACCTCGATAGGTCATCTGTGAAGGTTATGAAGTAGAAATATCCACCTCTTGCACTTGTGCTCATGGGTCCACATACATCAGAATGTACCAGACCCAAGAGTTCACTGGCTCGCTCACTTTTTTCAGTAAAAGGTGATTTGGTCATTTTACCAAGAAGACAGGACTCACAGGTTGAAAGTGATTCACAATCACTTACTTCAAGAATTCCTTCTTGAGCCAACCTGTTTATCCTGTTCTTATTGATATGACCTATCTTACAGTGCCAAAGGTAGACTTCTGACACATTATCTATTCTAGGGCATTTACCGAAGGTTTGAACCACATTAACAGGTTGTGATAGAAAGTAAATTCCATTATAAAGTTGCCCAATAAACATTGTAACATCATTCAAAATGATATTACAAACATTTTTTTTATTAAAAATTGATAACCGTTCATGGTCAAAAGGCCTACAGAAATAATATTTAATAAAAAGCTTAGACAATAGTGACATTCACTCAGAATTATATTTCAAGAATTGATTACAAGGTTCATGATTCTTAATGCTAGAACTAGAACTTTGCTTCCATCTCCAACGTTCAGGAACCTCTCGCCTTCATCAAATCTCCTACTGACCTGTAGACCCTGCATCGAATTGCAAATATGATAAAGACTTTCGGTATCCAATACCCAAGTAGTAGTATCACAAATAAAAAAATTGCAAGGTGTTATCATATAAGTACCTTGCTTCTTCTTTGGCCTGTTCGGGTCCAGTGAGGCAATGTATAGAGGATAGTTCCTCTTCCAATGCCCCTGCTTCTTGCAAAAGAAGTACTCCGCCTGACTCTGGTCGGGCTTGCGCTTCTTGGTCTGACCCTGTGCAGACGTTCCAGCATGCAGCTGCACCTTCTTATTCTTCTTCTCTTTCTTAAAGGATCGACGACCAGAAGAAGACCCTCCCACAATATTCACCGACTCCTTATGGAGCTGGTGATCCTTCTCAAAGTTCTGCAGCAACCCCAACAAGCCATGGTAGTTCACTGCAGGCTTTGTCATTTGAAAATAAATAAGAAAGGGAAGGAAGGACTTGGGCAGAGAATTAAGGATCGCATCCTTACCGAGCTGCTCGTGCAGGGGAAAATTCAGTTTACTTAGGCGCTCAATCATTTCGATCATGTACAGTACATGATCAGTAACTGAGGCTCCATCCCTCATCCGAGCATTGAAAATGGCACAACTAGTTTTGTGCCTTTCAACATCGTCAGGCATGCCAAAAGAGTCGTTCAACATTTGAAGCATCTCTTGTGGCTGGGCGTTCTCGAACCTACGACTGAACTCATCATTCATTGCCACCAGCATTATGCACCGGATGTTGGTGCGGTCGTTGAGCCACTTCTGGCAAGTGTCTCGGACCGTCCCTCTAGCGTTCAGGGCTGGCTTCTCAGGTGCCGGATCTGTTACTATATAAAGGATCCGCTCATGCTCAAGGATGATTTTTAATTTTCGATACCAGCTATCAAAATTAGGTCCCATGAGCTTGTCATTATCTAATAATGATTGAAGCGACAGGGTAGTGGCCATAGCTGCATAAAGAAAAATCAGACCTATATTAGTACATAAATTATTAATACTAAAGACTTGGACTTTAGTCTAAAGTTTCTCTTAGTATTTTTATGAATTGGTAGCCTCAACCTCCAATTCGAGAAATTACTTTAATTTCTTAGTGGGTACTAGAATCCACACAGACTACACACGAGCCCAACTTTGGTTGGTCAACCCATGTGCATTTATGGGTAGGTTCATAACCAGTTGTTTCTCTAAACAACTTCTAGTAATTAATTTTGCCCCAGAACCTAATCAGTAGGCTTTGGCCTCCACTGAAAAAATCTGGTTAGGTCCAACCATTAACATGACTTGATTTGGTGAATTGGACCAATAAATGATCAGGTCCGACTTTGGTCGGCCAACCTGACTACCATCAGAAAGACTCAAACCAAATTATCATATTATGAATGTAATTCCATTAGTCAATAAGCACCAGGCCTTTGGGCCTCCAATGATTATTAAACTAATGGACTCATTATCACTCACTTAATGGGAGGCTATGATTTAGTTATCAATATAACTTAATCATTTTTAGGACCTAATAATTTTTGAGAATTTTTTTAAAGAATCGAAGAGAAAAAAATATCCAGTCAATTTCAATCCTCCCACTGACTTCACCAAGTCAGATTAAAAAGGATTTACTTAAAGCTGGCATTAGGAGCACCTAAATCAGTCAAACTGACTTACCTAATGACATGGGTGAGCCCTAATCACCAAGTGATCTAATCAAAACCTAATTCACCAGGTTGGCCAGGTAAGTGAGATCAGTGGTGGGGATAAGCCATTAACTCGTTAGAGATCGAATCACTGCGAGTAGCTCCCGCTTAAAAATCACTGGTCAAACTATCAAACTTACCTTAGACACCAACCGGTTCAATAGTTTTAATTTGATCAACTTAGTAAATAGAGTTCCACCGCGTAGCCATGAATTAAGTCCATCTTGGTCTAGTTAAAGATATGGACCCATTCAACTACAACTATTAGAGTTGAGTCTAGAGTATCCTTGACCTAATCTAATTCAACTTTTGATTAGATTTGATCAATTACTCTAATTTAGTCCATTTCTTTAAGCTAACCTTAGATCTAACCCAATTATGGACCTAATCCATCTAACCCATTGACCCACAAGTTTATGCAATTGTCTTAGATCTTAATTCATAATTCTAGACCTATTAGACAATACTTAATTCTTTTAATTAAGTATTTAGGCTGATGGGTCAGGGTTTGGCATTTCGAAAATAATTTTCAAATTTGAAAGGTTTTATTTTTTGTTCACCAAATATGTTGACTTATTACCCAAATATATCAGCACATTTCATAAATAGCAATCTTATTGCTAATTACATAACAGAAAATAACTCAATCAAAATAAATCATGAATATTTCTTTCGCTGCTTCATCTGCATGGGATATAATCGCATCGGCACCCCTACCACCATAGGAGACCCCATCGAATGGAAAGAGAGGACCTTTAAACCCTACTTTTCTCCTATGACTGGACGGCCATGGCAACCAACCCAATTCAATTAGACTTGATCCAAAAATAATTACTCAATCAAATTGAGTTAATTAATGATCAAATTACTAATTAAATCTCTCATAAATATTGAGTCCAAATCCGATGGGTAATCGGGCATCAGAATTCATCGATATGTAATCCTGATCGAAGAGTCCCAAACCAGTGGGACTCTTGACCTCGGTACCCAAAATATGTGGGACTCATGATCAGAGAATCCTGATTCTCGATCACAGAGTCTCAGACACATAGGACTCATAGTCCACGAGCATTAGGACTCTTCATCAGCCATTAGATCAGATAGGAACCTCTAATGTGTGTGACCCCGCAGGTTCGAACCTAAGCCGGTAGCACAGGAATCAATTCCTGTACTAATCAAAATGACCATCTAGCAATGGTACCCGACAATCGGATAGGTCAAATAGTCGCAATCACAACACTCAGAATCTACGTGAATATGGTTACTGTATAATTCATCCTTTTGACCTCTGTGTTTAGGATGACTCAGGGTTAAACTGTCAACCCTGATTAGATCATCCGAATCATGCTCAACTCAAACAGTCCTGTGACTCCTCACAAAGACTACCCTGGCTAAGATTTTGCTAAATTGAAACACAACTGTACACAGCTCCTAAACTGGAGTGGTCAATCCCATCTTGACACACGCACCGACAAGTCAAGTACTTGACTACACCCAGCAACCTTCCGTCACTAAATTAGAAATTCAGGTAGTCCAGTGCCTAAGTGCAGTGAGTTGCTTGCAAGTCACCATGGCGGTCTCAGATCGGAGGGATATTTATACCCATATTTCATTGGAGCAAATCTTGATAGCCGAAAAAGCTTCAGAGTCGGTCACGTTCAGTACAGATGTACCCTTACATCTCACCTGTATGCCATACCAGTGTCTCCACACTCATTGGTTAAGAGGACAACAAACCTATATGGCACACAATGACCTATGCTTGATAAACGTTGTCGTCCTTGGTAACAACATATCATTTGGTCACGAACAGATTTAAGGACTAAACGATAAATCCTCCTTTGTCGAGTCTAAATAGTCCTAAGGACTTCACCACAACGTAGGAGTTCATTACAAGATGAAATATTTTGTGATGAAAAATATCAAAATAATTTTTATTAATTCATAATTTATGTACATATACAAAAATGAGTACAACCGTCAACAGGCTGATGATTGGCTTTGAGACACTATTTCCAACAGATACACGGCAGGAGAGTAGTGCTGGTAAGGGAGGATCCAGATTCGACGAACTTGACGTCATCAAAAACTCGACATACATGGAGATTTTGAAGCCTTTTGAATTCTACCTTGGTGCTCTGGAATCTCTGTGTGGGAAGTTTGGCCACACGTTGGCCACTTTGACTTCGTCTAGAATGGGCACATAGTGTTACATGTATGTCCTAGAAGTCAATATGGTTGACACATTGTAATAAATTTAAGATATAATTTTATACTTAATTCATTGACTTGATCAATAAAAGGACAAGTTTGTTTTTATTCAAGTGTGATGTATCCTTGAATCATCTATGAAATTAATATTTTGATACATACTCTCAAGGTGTTGAAAATTAGAAACATGTATATAATTTTTAAATACTTTCGATCGTAGTATCATCATGAGAACGATGATCGATTCGGATAGACTGACGCATAGATTGCTTCCTTCAGAGTGGATGTGTCTCTGGTGTATAGTATAGAGACACTGAGTGATGAATATAGATAGTTGTTAGAGAACAACTAGTACTGAGCATGACCATATGAGAGATCACTTGGATTTCTAATCGATCGTCAGTGATTGTCTTAATGCTGTAGTTGTATGGATGGTCTTTTGATTTATGATGGTACGACTGCTCACAGTGAGACTACTAAAGTTTGACTAACACATAAACATGATTTCGATGAATCTTTGTAGTGGATGTTGGCAATAGTTGATCTACTATAGGAGTTAGGTACATATTTAGATGGAATCTATCGATCTTGATAGAGAGGAGTAGTCTTTTGAGTTTTGAGAGGCTAAGTCTGAGAGTTTATGGCCACAGCAATGTGATTGATGGAAAAAAATTTTCATGATGATCGCAATTGGATTTGAGCTGATCAAATCTATCATATGACTGATGGTGAGATTTGATGATTTTTCTATGACCTGCCATCTAGTCGGGACTCACGATAGAGAAACTGAATCACATGTAAACTACACCTTAAGGTTCTTTTTTGGTTCTACTGAGTTGCCACTACATACTGTTAGGTGTCACTAGTGGATGGTGAGAGCTCATTAGAATTGTTGAAGATCGACAATCCTTGATGTGTTAGAGTAAAACTGTTCCGACCTATTGAAAGGAGTTTAAATGATACTATGATAAAGATCATTGTATATCATACTATCAGATAAAATTGAATCTGTATGTCACATAACAAAGAGATTAGATCTAAAATAAGCAATTGAGCTTATGAAGTCTCAATTGGGTTTAGAGAAATCCTATTTGGTTTAGGATAACTTTGCTAACACATGGTTGAACCTAATTTTCTCTTTGTATTTAAATTTTTTATTTGATAAGATTAATTCAAATTTAATTACTTGCTAATAACCTAAATAAATTAGATTCATTGCGTCTAATTATTGGGAGCCTAGAGTTTTGGATCAAATGATTTAAGGGTTCAAACCCTTAATCAATTTTCTTGATAATTTTGATTGGACGCCACTTGATTTGATCAAGTTAGACGTGCCCACCCATCAGAGAGTGTGTTGGACCAGCATGGGGCATCCTCTAGACCTCATATGGCGTGTGTATTTGTGGGTGTAAGGGCTATTGCTCCTAGATTGATTTTGATGATTACAAAGCAGATTGAAGGGATACAAATATTTTTATTTGAAAAAGTCTTTATGCTCTTCAGGGGCAAAATCATAATTTTACTAAAATTCTGATTTGATAGTATCATTTGGTAGAACAAATGATTTGTAATCTATTGGTGAAAATTTTATTATTTTTGGACTTATATTTTTGAAGTTATGAATGTTTGAAGTGCATGAGTCGACTCATGAGTCAACTCATGGCAAAATGAGCTGCTTGGCACGCTAAAATTTCCCCTGGCACGCTGGTTTTTTTGCTTGGCATGACCTGTGAGTCGACTCATGAGTCGACCCACAAGGCATGAGTCGACTCATGAGTCGACTTCTGCTGTTTTGGGCCAAAATATCCAGAAACCCAAATCTCTGGTTTTTGCAACAGAGGTCGACTCATGAGTCGACCCCTGAAGCATGAGTCGACTCATGAGTCGACCCCTGCGACGGAAATTGTCCGCAACGGCTAGTTTTTTGCCCGTTTTAGTTGCCTTTAATGCTCACGTTAAATGCTCTAACGGCTCTTTTTCTGCCTAAAATGTTTTCCCTTGTTTCTTAAAGCTATAAAAGGTTTCAAAAGGTGAAAAACAAAAAAGGAGATCTACAATATACACGAGAGATACAAGAGATCTACAATATACACAAGAGACATACGAGAGATTTTGAAAGAGAAAAGCAAGAGCGTTCAAAAGGGTGTTCAAGAGTATTCAAAGAGAGGGTTTTTCAAGCCAACTTTTCAACCTTGATCAAGAGCTCTTTCAAAGCCTTCAAGAAGCCTTCAATCAAAGCTCACCTATTTCTCAAGCGTTCATTCAACTCTTCATCCACCTTGAGGAAATCCAAAAGGGGCTTCTTCATTTGAGTAAAGTATATTTAATATTATATTCGCTCATTTAAGGAGCTATTCTTGTACTTATTTGTGCTCTAAACTGTCTTACTCTTTGTGAGTAATTGTTCTTGTTTTTGGAGGGTTTCCAAAACAAGGGAAGATTGATCCGAACCTGAAATTGGAGTGTTTTGGGTTGGCTTGTACCCGAGAAACAAGTGGACTAGCTTGGGATAGCTAGTGTCGGAGTTTTCGACGTTTGTATTCGGGTTGAATACAAGTATAGTGGATTGGAATTCCCAAGTAGGAGCTTGGAGAGTGGATGTAGGTGCAAAGTTGGCACCGAACCACTATAAATCTTTGTGTTTGTGGTGTGCTTTATTGTTTCTCTTTATTTCTTTATTATATCCTTGCATTCTTGCTTTAGGTAATTAATCTTGAACTAAAGTCTTTCTCCTCATTCATCAAGCTTTTAACAAATACTTTTCATAAGTAATTAGTTAAGCTTAAATTCTTTAAAACCCAATTCACCCGCCCCTCTTGGGTTGCATAGCTGGGCAACAAGTGGTATCAGAGCCCGGTGCTCTAGCCCTTCTTTGATCTAACAATCAAAGAGCCAAAGATCTATGGCAATCCATGTCGGTACTTCTCTAGCCGAGGGGCAATCTACCAACCGACCTCCACTTTTCAATGGGTCTAATTACACCTATTGGAAAGCTCGGATGAAGATATTCATACAAGCACTCGACTATGATATGTGGAGCATCATAGTGAACGGTCCTCACACACCCACCAAGATTATAGATGGTGAGGAGTCAACCAAACCCAAGAAAGAATGGGATGAGGTTGATAAGAAATTGGCACAATTAAATGCTAAAGCTATGAATGTTCTTTATTGTGCACTTGATGCAAATGAATTTAATCGTATTTCTACTTGTGCATCTGCTAAAGAAATATGGGATAGGTTAGAAGTAACCAATGAGGGAACAAAACAAGTAAAAGAGTCTAAAATAAACATGCTTGTGCATAAATATGAATTGTTTAAAATGGAGCATGATGAGTCCATAACTGCTATGTTTACTCGTTTTACTGATATAATTAATGGTTTGAAGAGTCTTGGCAAATCTTATACTAACAGTGAGCTTGTAAGGAAGATTCTTAGGTCATTGCCAAGAACTTGGGAAGCCAAGGTGACTGCCATCCAAGAAGCAAAGGACTTGAACACTCTACCTCTAGAAGAGCTTCTTGGATCCTTGATGACTCATGAACTTAGCATGAAGCAACATCAAGAGGATGAAGTCAAAAAGAAAAGAACCATTGCCCTCAAATCCACAGCTTCACCTGATGATGAAACGGATGACACTGAAGATGAAGAACAGGATGAAGAGATGGCACTCATCACCCAGAGAATTAAGAAGTTTCTAAGAAAAAAGAAACAGGGGATGAGAAAGAAGTCATTCACAAAAGGGGAACAAAGCAAAGAGAAAGAGAAAGATCAACCCCTTATATGCTACGAGTGCAAGAAGCCTGGACATTTCAAATTCGAATGTCCACAACTGAAGAAAAGTCTCAAAAAGTTCAAAAAGAAAGCAATGATGGCGACTTAGAGTGCGAGTGATGACTCAAGCTCCGATGAGAAAACCTCAACAGAACAAGCCAACCTGTGCCTTATGGCACACGAAAATGAGGTAACTTCTGAATCTCCTAGTGAATTTACTTTTGAAGAATTGCATGAAGTATTCTATGATTTAATTGATGAATTAAAGAAATTAGGGATGAAAAACAAAGAACTGAAATTGAAAAATCAATCCTTAGTGAAACAAGCTGAAAACCTTTCAATTAAAAAATCCATCTTGATTCAAGAAAATCAAAGCTTAAAGAATGAAATTAACAAGCTGAAACCTATAGTAGATAAGTTCACCTTAAGTTCAAACAAACTAAATATGATTCTTGATAATCAAAAAGCTATATATGATAAGGCTGGACTTGGCTATAACCCCTTGAAGAAACAAAAATTTTTGAAGAATATTTATGTAAATTATTCAAGTAACAAGTCTACAAATATTACTTATTTCAAATGTGGTAGAATAGGACATAAATCATACACATGCCTTATTAACAAATCTGCAAACACAACTATAAAGAAAATATGGGTTCCAAAAGAAACCATTTTGACTAACCTAAAAGGACCCAAGAAAGCTTGGGTACCTAAGACAGAAACTTGACTTTTGCTTGCAGATGTGTCTAGCATCCCAAGGAGGAAACAGGAAATGGTATCTTGACAGTGGATGCTCGAGACACATGACTGGTGATGAATTACAATTCATCACGCTTGATGCTAAGGATGGAGGGATGGTCACCTTTGGAGATAATGGCAAAGGAAAGATCATCGAGATAGGTAACATTGGTATCACTCCCTCCAAATACATTGAAAATATTTTGTTAGTTAAAGGTTTAAAGCATAACTTACTTAGCATTAGTCAATTTTGTGATAAAGGGTATAAAGTTATTTTTGAATCATCTGTTTGCATTGTGACTAGTCCTATTAACGATGGCATTAAATTTATAGGACATAGGCATGGCAATGTTTATATGGTAGATTTGAATGATTTAGCCAAATTAGACATGCAATGCCTAGTATCCTTGAATGCTAAAGTTAATGAGACTAGTTGGCTGTGGCATCGTAGACTTGCACATATTAGCATGCATTCTCTTTCAAAATTAATTAAGAAAGAATTAGTTCTTGGTTTACCAAAATTAAATTTTGAAAAGGATAGAATTTGTGATGCATGTCAATTAGGTAAACAAACTAGAGTTTCATTTAAATCCAAAAACATTGTTTCAACTTCTAGACCTTTAGAGCTTTTGCACATGGACTTATTTGGACCAACTAGAACCACTAGTCTAGGAGGAAAACGATATGGTTTTGTAATTATAGATGATTACTCTCGTTTTACTTGGGTTTTCTTTTTGGCACACAAAGATGAAACTTTTCATATTTTCACTAAATTTCACCGAAAAGTCACTAATGAAAAAGGGTTTTCAATTCAAAATATTAGAAGTGATCATGGAACTGAATTTGAAAATCAAGACTTTGAAAATTTTTGTGATGAAAATAGAATTGGCCATAACTTCTCTGCTCCTAGGACACCCCAACAAAATGGGGTAGTTGAAAGAAAAAATAGAACCTTAGAAGAAATGGCCCGTACCATGCTTTGTGAAAGCAACCTTCCAAGATATTTTTGGGCGGAAGCAATTAACACAGCATGTTACATTTTAAATCATGCTTTGATTAGACAATTTTTAAAGAAAACCTCCTATGAACTTTGGAAAGAAAGAAAATAAAATATTGCATATTTTCATATTTTTGGTTGCCGATGTTTTGTATTAAATAATGGCAAAGAAAGACTTGGTAAATTTGATGCAAAATCAGATGAAGCAATCTTTCTAGGTTTCTCCTCCATTAGTAAAGCATTTAGAGTTTTCAACAAAAGAACTTTAGTAGTTGAGGAGTCCATACATGTTGTTTTTGATGAATCTAACGATCTTCCTTCAAGGAAGAATGAGGGTGTTGATGATGCAGATCCACTAATAGAAGGTATGAAGGAGATCACTCTGAAAGATTCAGCAACTCCAGAAGACAAGGATCAAGAAGACAAACAAGATGAGAGAGGTGAAGAAATTCAAGAACAACCTCAAGGTACAAATGACCTACCCAAGGAATGGAGGTATATTCACAACCACCCTAAGGAGTTAATTATTGGTGATCCTATGCATGGGGTAAAAACCCGTTCTTCACTTAGAGATGTAGTTAATCATTGTGCTTTTGTATCTCATCTTGAACCTAAAACTTTTGAAGAAGCTGAAAATGATCATAATTGGATTAATGCAATGCAAGAGGAACTTAATCAATTTGAAAGAAATAATGTTTGGACCTTAGTATCAAGACCTAAAAATTATTCAATAATTGTCACAAAATGGGTCTTTAGAAACAAATTAGATGAGCATGGAAATGTAATTAGAAATAAAGCAAGACTGGTTGCTAAGGGATATAATCAAGAAGAAGGAATTGATTTTGATGAAACCTTTGCACCTGTTGCTAGATTAGAAGCTATTAGACTTCTACTTGTATATGCTTGCTTTATAAAATTCAAATTATTTCAAATGGATGTTAAAAGTGCATTTTTAAATGGATATATTGCTGAAGAAGTATATGTAGAACAACCCCCTGGATTTAAAAATCATGCTTTTCCTAATCATGTCTTTAGATTAAATAAAGCTTTATATGGATTAAAACAAGCACCTAGAGCATGGTATGATAGGCTAAGCAAATTTCTACTAAATAATAATTTTTCAAGAGGTAATGTAGATACAACCCTCTTTATTAAAAGAAATCAAAATGATATGCTAGTTATACAAATTTATGTTGATGACATAATTTTTGGGTCTACTAATGAATCCCTTTGTCAAGACTTTGCTAAGCTTATGCAGGGGGAGTTCGAGATGAGCATGATGGGAGAACTCACCTTCTTCCTCGGACTCCAAATCAAACAATCAAAAGAGGGAATCTCCATCACCCAAAGCAAGTACACCAAGGAACTACTCAAAAGATTTGGAATGGAGAACTGCAAACCAATTGGCACACCAATGAGTCCCTCATGTAAGCTTGACAAGGATGATGAAGGTAAATGTGTAGACTTAAAATACTATAGAGGTATGATTGGCTCATTATTATATTTAACTGCAAGTAGGCCTGATATCATGTTTAGTGTTTGTTTATGTGCTAGACATCAATCTAATCCTAAAGAATCTCATTTGAATACTGTTAAAAGAATCCTTAGATACTTAAATGGTACTCAAACTTTAGGGTTATGGTACTCTAAGGACTCACAAATTGATTTATTAGGATATTCAGATGCTAATTTTGCTGGATGTAAATTAGATAGAAAAAGCACAAGTGGAACTTGCCAATTTCTTGGAGTTAACCTAATCTCATGGTTTAGCAAGAAACAAAATTCGGTGGCACTGTCTACGGCTGAGGCTGAATACATTGCAGCCGAAAGTTGTTGTGCTCAAATCTTGTGGATTAAGCAACAACTCGAAGACTTTGGAATCAAACTTAATGAAACACCAATAAGATGTGATAACACAAGTACCATAAATCTATCTAAAAATTCAATTCAACACTCAAGATCCAAATATATTGAAATAAGACATCATTTTATAAGAGAACATATTCAAAACAAAAATATAATTCTTGAATATGTTTGCACTGAAAATCAATTAGCTGATATCTTTACAAAGGCCCTTAGTGAGGATAGATTCTGTGAAATTAGGAGAAATCTAGGAATTCTAGATCCATATGCCTAAATTTTTCTCAATTTCCAAGAATTGATGTCAAAAATTCTTAGAGCTCAATTTCCAACATCTATCCTGGTCCCAAAAGCTCAAGTTTATCATTCTAAAAACTTATCTTTGAGCAAAACTCCTTCTCCCAAAATTTCAAATTTTTTTGGAATTTATTCACATTTTTTCTGAATTTTTGAACTTCATGAGTCGACCCCCATGAGTCGACTCAATGGCAAACTTGTTATTTCCTCAAACTTCCCACGGGCTCATTGTTTTTATACGGGATCCTGTTCGTGAGCCGACTCATCCTTTCATCTTCCTCCTTCCAAAAGCCGACTTCTCCATTTCCTTTTGCTTCAAATCCAAGGATCTAGCTCGAGGCACTTCTCCCTCCTCCTCTCCACCAAAAATCGCCACCTTGGAAAGGGATTTTTATGCTTTCTCCCATTGTTTGGCACGGTTGGAGCGTGCCCTAGCACTCCACCATTCTTCCCAAATCCACCTCTTTTCTCCACCAAAATTCCTCTTCACTCTCTTGTGATCCCTCCTCCACTCATTCACTTGTTCCTCCAAGTCTCCTTGCCTGCTACTGTAGTGAATATGGCTCCGAAGATGAAGCTTCCCCAAAGAAGAAAGTCAGTCCGTGAGCTTGAAGAAAATATCCGAAAGAAAAGGCAAGCTGCTCAGTCTTCCACTGCTCCCACTCCAGCTTCAGTATCTGCTCAAGGTCCCCCTCAATCCTCCCTAAGCCCCAGTAAGAATCCTCTATCTGATAGAAAAGTTGAAACCGGGAAGAATATAGATTTTCGGTTCTTTGAAAAAGAAGGTTTTACATTTGCAACCAAGATTAAAAACCAAGGATGGGGTTTCTACTGCTCCCTTAAGGAAGTCACCTATGTTGACCTAGTTAGAGAATTCTACCAGAATCTACATTATGAAAATGGGTCAGTAACTTCAACAGTCAAGGGTATTGATATTTGCTTGGATTCTAGTATATTGGGAGAAATACTTCATTTGCCTAGTGAGAGTTACTCTTATATGGAACTCCCAGTAAAAGAAGAGGGGATCAGTGTTATACTAGGGGGAACTTACTCAGGGAGTTTAAATAAATTGGAAGCAAAGATTTTGTCTATTGAGATGAGGATCCTACATCAGATGGTAACGAAGCTCTTCTTTCCTAGGAGTGGTAGGCATGATTTATTTTCCAGCAGAGATGTTTGTATCATGTTTCATGTCATCACTCAGACCCCCCTGAACCTCCCTGCACTTATGATAGAGGCCATCAGAGAGACTTTGAACAGATCCAAGGCACACTTACCTTTTGGTATGGCCCTTACTCGAGTATTTAGGAGGTTTGGAGTTAGCTGTGAGGGGGAGGCATCTACTAAGCTCTCTCATGTGGACACCTTCAACCAACACACCCTGCACCGAATGGGATTTACAAAGACTGATGGTGGTTGGATCAAGGGATCTGAGGAGAGAGCTGAGGAGAGAGCTGGGGAGAGAACTGAAGATAGAGCTGAAGACAGAGTTGAAGACAGAGCTGAAGAAGAAGGTCCATCATCTCCTATTCATGACTTCAGGGCAGCATCACCAAATATCCAGTTCATTCCTGATACAGAGGCTGGCCCTTCAGAGTTCACCAGGATGCCCACACCAGTGTATCAGCCAGAGAGCAGAGCACCTTAATCAGAGTTCAGACTGGCTGACGATCAGATCGAGCAGATATCACAGCGTGTGGCCTCTTTGCTATCTAGTCAGTGGAGCAGTACTACTTTTGCACCAGGAGCCACTTCTTCTGATCAAACCATGACTCCCCACATATCCACTGTGTTTCAGATGATATCAGATCAGTCCATCCAGATTCAGCAGCTTGAGGACACTGTCTGGAGACTGACTGGCAGAGTTCTTGACTTGCAGGGGCAAGTCCTTGCTTTGGCCCATCCTCAGCCACAGGAGTCCACTATTGAGGTCACAGACCTCACTACAGAGGCTGGCAGGCTCAGAGGAGCACTGGAGGATGGATATGAGTTACTAAGGAGAGAGATCCGAGGATCGAGTGAGCATGCATCCACTCAGTTCACTGCTCTACTTCAGTCTGTTTTCAAAGCACTAAACATACTTGATTTCATCAGACTCACCCTTTCTGTTCAGTCCTTAGCCTCTCAGCGTTCTCAGCCACCTAGTTCATCTCGCTCTCCTGCTCATGCCAGAGGTAGACGGGGTAGAGGACGCACTTCTGATCGAGATCCATCAGCTTCTCATCCCATATCTGATGACTCCGATCCATGACTTGTCTTGATCATTACTAGATCCTAGGTGTTAGTGTCTTGTTCTAGGATCTGTATTTTGGGGCCATGTATTGACAATTAGCTGGTTGACTTTTATATTATGAACTATGTATTGAAACAATTATGGTTTTATGGTATCATCTTTTACTTATATTTCTACCTTTTGTAATGATGTCGATCATATTTTGGTTATATATATTCTCCTTGTTGAAATATTGTCTTCTCTTTATTGTTGTTTGCTGTTAATAATTGCTGTATTAAGGGGGAGCAAACATCCGTGATAAACTCTAAAGGGGGAGAAATTAAAGAATGTTTCAGAAAAAAGAGGAGTTAACCATGTTTGATGATGTCAAAAAGGGGGAGAAATTAAACAAAAAAAAAATCCATCAAAAGCAAAACCATAAATTATGAGCAATTAAAGAAAAAGCAATCCATCAAAAGCAAAACCATAAATTATGAGCAATTAAAGAAAAAGCAACCCATCAAAAGCAAAACTATAAATTATGAGAAATTAATGAATGAATTAGAGAATTTAAAGAACAATATCAAAAGTACAATGCTTAGTACAATGCAAATAAGTAACTTTTAAATTACTTCTTTACATATGCTCTGATTTGCTTTAAAAATTTAAATATGCTCTGATATACTTCAAAATTTTAACTTGCTCTGATACATCTTTTGAAATTTTATTTACCTTGATACATCTTAAGAAATTCAACTTGCCTTGATACATCTTAAGAAATTTAACTTACTCTGATACATCTTAAAATTTTTAACTTGCTCTGATACATTATAAAATTTTTTTCTGATAACATTGTAAAATTATTTTTCTTGCTCTGATATATTACAAAATTTATTTTTCTCTTGCTCTGAAACATCTTAAACTCAAAATGATCTAATACACTTTCCAAATCAACTCTTAAACATGCTTTGGCACACATAATTATTTTTTGTATCAAAAGCAATTAAAGCACATAATTATTTTTGCTCTGATGCTAAAACTAAAATCAAATGAGAATGAGCAAATTTTTAAAATACAGCTTGATCTGATAATAAAAACAAGTTTTCTGCTCTATCACCAAAATCACATAATCCAATGAGCATATCTTCAAATCTTTAAGCAAATGGGCAAACTATTCTTGCATATGACCATTTATATCACATGCCAAAAGAATCATACTCTTTTCAAGCATATAAATCTATAATGCATTCACATAAATGCTTTTGTTCAAGTGTTTTGTCATCATCAAAAAGGGAGAGATTATTGCTCCTAGATTGATTTTGATGATTACAAAGCAGATTGAAGGGATACAAATATTTTTATTTGAAAAAATCTTTATGCTCTTCAGGGGCAAAATCATAATTTTACTAAAATCCTGATTTTATAGTATCATTTGGTAGAACAAATGATTTGTAATCTATTGGTAAAAATTTTATTATTTTTGGATTTATATTTTTGAAGTTATGAATGTTTGAAGTGCATGAGTCGACTCATGAGTCAACTCATGGCAAAATGAGCTGCTTGGCATGCTAAAATTTCCCCTGGCACGCTGGTTTTTTGGCTTGGCACGACCTGTGAGTCGACTCATGAGTCGACCCACAAGGCATGAGTCGACTCATGAGTCGACTTCTGCTGTTTTGGGCCAAAATATCCAGAAACCCAAATCTCTGGTTTTTGCAACAGAGGTCGACTCATGAGTCGACCCCTGAAGCATGAGTCGACTCATGAGTCGACCCCTGCGACGGGAATTATCCGCAACGGCTAGTTTTTTGCCCGTTTTAGTTGCCTTTAATGCTCACGTTAAATGCTCTAACGGCTCTTTTTCTGCCTAAAATATTTTTCCTTGTTTCTTAAAGCTATAAAAGGTTTCAAAAGGTGAAAAACAAAAAAGGGGATCTACAATATACACGAGAGATACAAGAGATCTACAATATACACAAGAGACATACGAGAGATTTTGAAAGAGAAAAGCAAGAGCGTTCAAAAGGGTATTCAAGAGCATTCAAAGAGAGGGTTTTTCAAGCCAACTTTTCAACCTTGATCAAGAGCTCTTTCAAAGCCTTCAATCAAAGCTCACCTATTCCTCAAGCATTCATTCAACTCTTCATCCACCTTGAGGAAATCCAAAAGAGGCTTCTTCATTTGAGTAAAGTGTATTTAATATTATATTCGCTCATTTAAGGAGCTATTCTTGTACTTATTTGTGCTCTAAACTGTCTTACTCTTTGTGAGTAATTGTTCTTATTTTTGGAGGGTTTTCAAAACAAGAGAAGGTTGATCCGAACCTGAAATCGGAGTGTTTTGGGTTGGCTTGTATCTGGAAAATAAGTGGACTAGCTTGGGATAGCTAGTGTCGGAGTTTCCGACGTTTGTATTCGGGTTGAATACAAGTATAGTGGATTGGAATTCCCAAGTAGGAGCTTGGGGAGTGGATGTAGGTGCAAGGTTGGCACCGAACCACTATAAATCCTTGTGTTTGTGGTGTGCTTTATTGTTTCTCTTTATTTCTTTATTATATCCTTGCATTCTTGCTTTAGATAATTAATCTTGAACTAAAGTCTTTCTCTTCATTCATCAAGCTTTTAACAAATACTTTTCATAAGTAATTAGTTAAGCTTAAATTTTTTAAAACCCAATTCACCCCCCCTCTTGGGTTGCATAGCTGGGCAACAAGGGCTCCAATAGTTGGCGTCAAAAGGATCTACTAAAAGGGGTCAAATAACTAAAGGAATAAGAATTCTTAATGCAAGTAGGACTTATATTATGTGACTATTTGATTTTGAATAGGATTCAAACTTTATGCCTATTTAAAGGAGCCTTCCCTAAGACTCTTAAGCACTAAATTTTAGTACCCCAACCTTCCTTAGAAGGTCCCCATGCCCCCTCTCTCTTCTCCCTCTCTTCTCCCTTGAAGATCTAATGCCCAAGGAGTTTGGGCGTCCCACTTCTCCATGCCCAAAAGGTGTTTGGGCACCCCTTTGCTTGTTGATTTTCAGACCTTGATTGCCTCATAATCAAAGAAAGAAAAGCAAGAGAAGAAGAAAAAAAGAAGATCAAAGAAAGAATCAAAGAGTTGATTGTGATCCAGGCTTCGTTCAGATTCGCAGACTGATTTTTTTTAGAGAAGAAAATCAATATCAAAGAGTATTGTTTCAAGCTGATCCTGAGTAGATACCCATAGAGATCAGGCACTTACATAGTTAAGAGAGAATCTACTCTCTTCTAAATCCAGATTTAAAGAAAAAATTTACGAAACAGGTATGTGATCAGATGACATATTTAATTTCAGCATAAAATTCAGCACGTGTTCAATTTCAGCATATGAAGTAGATCCTAGTATTCTATATTTTATGTATACATGATGTAGATTAAAAAGATATTTTAATCTTTTATTTTACTATATTATTTAGAAATTTTTTTTTAAAATATACATGCATACCCCGACAATAAATTTCAATAGTGGTATCAGAGCCACAGATTTCATATGCATGAAATTGACATATATATTTTGAAAAGAGTTTCAAAATCTAATTTTTCTTAATACATGAGATATATAGGTGATTGCTTTAAATCTAAAATTTATTTTAGATTTAATTTTTAGATCATATAGTTGATATATGAAAGCATGCATAGATCTGAATTTTATTCTAGAACGATTTCTAGTTTATGTTTATGTGATATGTAGATGCATGTATAAATTTGAAAATTAATTTGATCTCATTTATGATTTATATATGAGATATGTGATTGCATATTTAGGTCTAAAAATTATTATCAATATAATTCATAATTTGTATATGCCATCATGTTATGATCTAAATTTTTGTTTAGATCTAAATTTTACATACATATATAAGATATATGCTTATATATTAAATCTAAAAATTAGTTTCATGATTTAAAATTTATCTTTCATGCAAAAAATTTAGATTTAAAATTTAGTTTTAAAATTTAAAATTTGTATTTGTGCATAAAAATTTTGATCATGAAATAATCAAAAATTAGATCATGTAATTAGATTACATCTAAGATTTTTGATTTGAACACAATGGATCTAATTCGATTAAGTAATTGATCAAACTGAATCAAGTATTGATTACAATTAGGTCAATTAAGTTATAAGATCATACAATTATTGTTGATCAAATCAATTAGACCCCATGTGTAGAATCGATTAACTTAATAATCTAATTCGGCTCAATGGCTTAAGCTTGGTTCGTCTAAGCTAATTTATTTGGATCAATTGACCTATTGGTGTCTAAAGTAAGTAATTAAGAGGTGGTTATTTAATTGGCTCCATTCGCTGACCTGATCAATTTATTGGTGTCTAAAAAAAGTAACGGAGGGACCCTCACCAATCTTCACTTATCTGGTCAATTTGAAAGATTGAGTCTTGAATAAGATTGTTTGGCGGTTTGGTTTAGCCCATGCCAATTAGATTAGTCATATGATGATTAATTAGATGAGATCTAAACTTAAATCTTCTCATAAATATTAAGTCTATAGGTCTTCCATCGTTGTAGATGTGCGGGTGTACTACTGGTGTCGATTGTTCTCAGCTGGTCACAGTGGTTCAGTTGCATCGAAAACACGCAATCACTCTATTAGTGAAGAGTTGCTCTAGGGTAAGGATAGGGTTGGATCCAATAACTATTAGGTGAGGGACCGAATGATAGTTTTGTACCTACTTGTAAATGGTGGATTGGGCTTAACTAAGAAATTCGGTCAATAACTGTTAGGTGAGCCCACATGACTTAGAGACCAAGTCGCTGCAACATACTTAGAGAAGCATCTAGATAAAGAGTTATCTACGCATCGCTGTGCGTGTTATCAATAACTGTTAGGTGAGGTACATGGCATCGGTGGGACTGCAGCACCCACTAGTAATTCAGTTATCACGTCAGAATTTTTATTTTCTATCCAGGGAGTGGAGGGATCTAAAAAATTAGTGAGAATCATTGTTTGCATCTTAAAGTCCCTAGAGCAAATATAAATTTAAAGTACAAAAATCTAACTTGAATCTCTACTCTCACAGTTAAACAATGTCAACCTCAAACTCTCTAGCCCGCATCTTTGAATCCAATTGTTTGATTGAAATGAACTATAAAGACTAGCTAAGAAATCTTAAAATTGTCCCAACTTCTGAAAAATTAGGTCACGTACTCGATTAGGAACCCCTAGTGTTACCAAACCGTCTTACTGCAAAGCAAAGAACTGCTTATGAAAAGTAAACGGATAAAGACAGTCGGATCAAGTGCTATGTGCTGGCATCCATGACAAATGAGTTGCACAGCTAGCATGAGCATATGCTTACTTCCAGGGCTTACCTACAAGAGTTGTATGGTGAGCAGAGCCATACAGCACACTTCGAAATGTCCAAAAGGCTCTTCAATCTGAAGATGTGTGAAGGACAATCACTCCATGAATATTGTATGACAGTGATCAAGGATATTGTAGAGTTTGGGAAGCTCGGGCTAGATGTGCAAAAGAAACTACTGATGAATTTGATCCTTCAATCCCTTACTAGTTTATATAGTCAATTTACTATAAATTTTTATATGAACAAACTTGATTGCACTATACCCGAACTGGTCAACATGTTATTCACTATGAATGGAACCTTAAAGAGTTCAAGGGGCAATATTCTCACTGTAGAGCAGACTTCTTCGATCTAGAAAAAGTCTGGTTGGAAAAAGAAGAACAAATCTGCTAAGAAGTAGAAGAAAGAAAGCAAGCCAAAGAAGGATATTCCAAAGAATGTTGAAGCAAAGGGAAAGTATTTTCACTGTGATGCAGACAGCCACCGGAGGAGAAACTATCCACTTTATCTGGAGAGCCTAAAGATTAAAAAGGATGATAAACCTCCAAGAGATATGCTCATAATTGAATCTAACCTTACGATTTCTTCTACTTCTAGTTAGATATTAGATTCTGGTTCGAGTGCTCATATATTGTTGCCCAGCTATGCAACCCAAGAGGGGGGGGTGAATTGGGTTTTAAAAATTTTAGGCTTAACTAATTACTTGTAAAAATTATATATCAAAAGCTTGATGAATGAGGAGAGAGACTTTAATTTGAGATTAATTACTTAAAACAAGAATGCAAGGATATAATGGGGAATTAAAGAGAAACAATAAAGCATGCCACAAACACAATGATTTATAGTGGTTCGGTGCCAACCTTGTACCTACATCCACTCCCCAAGCTCCTACTTGGGAATTCCAATCCACTATACTTTGTATTCAACCCGAATACAACCGTCGGAAACTCCGACACTAGCTATCCCAAGCTAGTCCACTTGTTTCCCGGGTACAAGCCGACCCAATACACTCCGATTTCAGGTTCGGATCAACCTTTCCTTGTTTTGGAAACCCTCCAAAACAAAAACAATTACTCACAAGATAAAATCAGTTTAGAGCACAAATAAGTACAAGAATAGCTCCTTAAGTGAGCGAATATAACAATAAATACGCTTTACTCAAATGAAAAAGCCCCTCTTGGATTTCCTCAAAGTGGATGAGAGATGAAGTAAATGCTTGAGGAGTTGGTGAGCTTGATTGATGGCTTCTTGAAGGCTTTTAAATGAGCTCTTGAATGATGTTGAGTAGTTGGCTTGAGAAACCTTCTCTTGAATGTACTTGAATGCCCTCTTGAATGCTCTTGATTTTCTCTTTTCAAATCACTTGAATGCCTCTTGGATATTTGGATCTCTCTTCTTTTTGTTTTCCACCTTTTGAAACCTTTATAGCCTTAAGAGACAAGGGAAAACAAACTAGGCAGAAAAAGAGCCGTTAGAGCACAAAAAGCAGCATTAAAAAGCAACCAAATCTGGCCAAAAACTAGCCGTTACAGGCAAATCCCGACATATGAGTCGACTCATGAGTCGACTCATGCCTCAGGGGTCGACTCATGAGTCGACCTCTGTTGCAAAGTCCAGAGATTGGGTTTCTGGATTTTCTTGGCCCAAAACAGCAGAGGTCGACTCATGAGTCGACTCATGCCTTGTGGGTCGACTCATGAGTCGACTCACAGGTCGTACCAAGCCAGAAAACCAGCGTGCCATGGCTAATCTTTGCGTGCCAATCAGCTCATAGTTTCATGAGTTGACTCATGAGTCGACTCATGAACTTCAAACCTTCATAACTCCAAAAATATAAGTCCAAAAACTATGAAACTTTCACCAATAGATTACATATCATTTGTTCTACACGATGATGCTATCAAATCAGAGTTTTGATGAAATTACGATTTTGCCCCTGTAGAGCATAAGGTCTTTTTCACATAAAAATTATTTGTATCCCTTCAAACTGTTTTGTAGTCATCAAAATCAATCTAGGAGCAACAATCTCCTCCTTTTTGATGATGATAAAACATTTGAACAAAAGCATTTTTCTGAATCAGAAATTTCAACAGATTGTATTTTAGGTGCATATGCTTGAAAAGAATATGATTCTTTTGGCATGTGATACAAATGGTTATATGCATAAATAGTTTGTCCATTTGCTTAAAGATTGGAAGATATGCTCATTGGATAATTGTTTTGGTGTTAGAGCAGAAAATTTGATTTTATTATCAGAGCAAACTGTATTTTGAAAAATTTTCTCAATTCTCAAAACTAGTCATTTGTGCCAAAGCATATTGAATAGTTGATTTGGAAAGAGTATTAGAGCATTTAAGTTTAAGATGTATCAGAGCAAGAGAAATGAAAATTTTGCAATGTATCAGTGTAGGGAAAATAATTTTACAAAGTATCAGAGAAAAATTTTGCAAAGTATCAGAGTAATAAAAATAGTTTTTCAATGTATCAGAGTAAAATTGAGTAATGTATCGGAGTAGTAAAAAAAATTGTCAAAGTATTAGAGCAATGTATTCAATATATCAGAGTGGGTTTGGAATTTGAAAGCCTATCAAAGCATATTCAATGGTTTACAGCAAATCAGAGTGTGAGTAATTTTAAAAGGTACTTATTTGCAGTATATTTAGCATTTGTACTTAAAATTGTCAATGTATTAATTTCTCATAATTTGTAGTGTTTGCTTTTGATGGATTTCTTTGTGTTTAATTTCTCCCCCTTTTTGACATCATCAACCAAGGTTAAGTCCTTTTTCTGAAGCATTCTTTAATTTCTCTTCTTGTAGGGTTTGCTCCCCCTTAATGAAGCAACTATTAACAGCAATCATAAAATGATAATACCATAAAGAGAAGACAATATTTCACAAAAGAGAATATATAACCAAAGTAAGATAATCATCATTCCAAAGGTAAAGCCATAATTGTTGCAGTACATAGATTGTAACATAAAAAATAACATACAAAGTCAACTAGCTCATGTCAATACATGGCCCCAAAAAAAATACAGATCCTAGAGAGGACTAAACACTAAGACCTAGGATCTAGAAATGATCAATGATCAGAATCATCAGAAATGTGATAAGGAGCAGATGAATCTGGATCTGAGATGCGTCCTCGACCCCGTCTGCCTCTGGCACGAGAGGAAGAACTGGCACGAGCAGGCGAACGGGAGAAACTGGGTGGCTGAGAATGCTGAGAAGCTAGGGACTGAACTGAAAGGGTAAGTCTGATGGAGTCAAGTACAGTCAGTGCCCTGGAGACAGCCTGGAGAAGTGCAGTGAACTGAGTAGTAGCTTGCTCACTTGATCCTCTGATCTCCTTCCTCAGTAACTCATAACCGCCCTCAAGAGCTCCTCTAAGTCTGCCAGCCTCTGCAGTGAGATCAGTGACCTCAATCGAAGACTCCTGAGGCTGAGGATGTGCCAAATCGAAGACCTGCCCCTGTAACTCGAGAACTCTGCCAGTCAGTCTCAGTACAGTGTCCTCAAGCTGCTGAATCCTCATGGACTGATCTGCCATCATCTGATATACTGTGGAGATGTGGGGAGTCAAAGTCTGATCAGTAGAAGTAGCCCCTGGTACAAATGAAGTACTGCTCATCTGACTCGACATCAAAGAGACCATACGCTGTGCAATCCGCTCAATCTGATAATCGGATAGTGTGAACTCTGGCGGAGGTGCTCTGCTCTCTGGCTGATGCACAGGTGTGGGTATCCTGGTAAACTTAGAAGGGCCAGCCTCAGGATCCGGAAAGAACTGTATATCTGGTGAAGCTGCCCTGATGTCATGAACAGGAGATGATGGACCTTCTTCTTCTTCAGCTCTGACTTCTGCTGTATCCTCAGCTCTTTCTTCTGCTCTCTCTTCTGCTCTTTCTTCTGTTCTTTCCTCAGCTCCCCTGATCCAACCACCACCACTTTTTGTGAACCCCATTCGATGCAAGGTGTGTAGGTTGAAGGTATCAACATGAGACAGTTTGGTGGGAGCCTCCCCCTCACAACTAACTCCAAACCTCCTAAAAATTCTAGTCAGGGCCATACCATAAGGCAAATGTGCCTTAGATCTGTTCAGAGTTTCTCTCATGGCCTCTATCATAAGTGCTGGGAGGTTTAGGGGGGTTTCTGTGATAATGTGAAACATAATGCATATGTCCCTGCCTGACAGAAGATCGTGCCTACCACTCCTAGGGAAGAAAAGTTTTGTGACCATTTGATGTAAGATTCTCATTTCTATAGGTAAAATCTTGGCCTCTAGTTTATTCAAATTCCCTTGGTAGGTTCCTCCAAGTATAACACTTATACCTTCTTCTTTCACGGGGAGTTCCATGTATGCATAACCTTCACTAGGTAAGTGTAAAATCTCCCCTAAAATGACAGGATCCAGACAGATATCAATCCCTTTCACAGTTGAAGTTACTGACCCATTTCCATAAATAAGATTCTGATAAAACTCCCTAACAAGGTCAACAAAGGTGACTTCTTTTAGTGAACAGTAAAAGCTCCATCCCTGATTTTTGATCTTACTTGCTAAAGAAAATCCCTCACTTTCAAAGAACTGGAAGTCAATGTTTTTCCCGGTTTCTACTTTTCTATCTGAGAGAGGGTTCTTACTGGGAGTTTGAGAAGACAGTGAAGGACCTTGAACTGAAGCTGGAACGGGAGCAGAGGAGGACTGTGCCGCTTGCCTTTTTCTTCTGACACTTTCTTCAAGTTCCCGGACAGACTTTCTCCTTTGGGGAAGCTTCATTTTTGGTGCCATAACCTCTTCAATACCAGGCGAGGAGACTTGAGGAGCAAGTGAGAGAGTGGAGGAAGGATCACAAGAGAGTGATTTGAGGTTTTGGAGGAGAGAATGAGTGGATTTGAGAGGGACGGTGGAGTGCTAGGGCACGCTCCAACCGTGAAGAACAGGGGAAGAGGTCACAAAAGAACCTTTCCCGGAGTGGCTATTTGCGGTGGAGAGGAGGCGGGAGGAGTTCCACTAGCTCAAGCCTTGAAAATGGAGCAAATGGGAGAAGGGAGAATGGATTTCGGAAGGAGGAAGACGAGCGTGAGGGTCGGCTCACGAACAGTAATTCAACATATAAACCCTTCAGCCCGTTGGAAGTTGCTGGGAATTACAAGTTTGCCATTGAGTCGACTCATGGGGGTCGACTCATGAAGTTCAGAAAATCAGGAAAAATGTGAATAAATTCCAGAAAAATTTGAATTTTGGGGAGAAGGAGTTTAGCTCTAAGATGAGTTTTTAGAATAAAAAACTTGAGCTTTTGGGACCAAGAAAGGTGTTGGAAATTGAGCTCTTAGGAAATTTTGACCATAAATCATTGGAATTTGAAAATTAATTCAGGCAAATGGATCAAGAATTCCTAGATTTCTCCTAATTTCACAGAATCTATCCTCACTAAGGGCCTTTGTAAAGATATCAGCTAATTGATTTTCGGTGCAAACATATTCAAGAATTATATTTTTGTTTTGAACATGTTCTCTTATGAAGTGATGTCTTATTTCAATATGTTTGGATCTTGAGTGTTGAATAGGATTTTTAGATAGATTTATGGCACTTGTGTTGTCACATCTTATTGGTGTTTCATTAAGTTTAATTCCAAAGTCTTCGAGTTGTTGCTTAATCCACAAGATTTGAGCACAACAACTTCCGGCTGCAATGTATTCGGCCTCAGCCGTAGACAGTGCTACCGAATTTTGTTTCTTGCTAAACCATGAGATTAGGTTAACTCCAAGAAATTGACAAGTTCCACTTGTGCTTTTTCTATCTAGTTTACATCCAGCAAAGTCAGCATCAGAATATCCTAATAAATCTATTTGTGAGTCCTTAGAGTACCATAACCCTAAAGTTTGAGTACCATTTAAGTATCTAAGGATTTTTTTAACAGCATTCAAATGAGATTCTTTAGGATTAGATTGATATCTAGCACATAAACAAGCACTAAACATGATATCAGGCCTACTTGCAGTTAAATATAATAATGATCCAATCATACCTCTATAGTATTTTAAGTCTACACATTTACCTTCATCATCCTTGTCAAGCTTACATGAGGGACTCATTGGTGTGCCAATGGGTTTGGAGTTCTCCATTCCAAATCTTTTGAGTAGTTCCTTGGTGTACTTGCTTTGGGTGATGGAGATTCCCTCTTTTGATTGTTTGATCTGGAGTCCGAGGAAGAAGGTGAGTTCTCCCATCATGCTCATCTCGAACTCCCCCTGCATAAGCTTAGCAAAGTCTTGACAAAGGGATTCATTAGTAGACCCAAAAATTATGTCATCAACATAAATTTGTATAACTAACATATCATTTTGATTTCTTTTGATAAAGAGGGTTGTATCTACATTACCTCTTGAAAAACCATTATTTAGTAAAAATTTGCTTAGTCTATCATACCATGCTCTAGGTGCTTGTTTTAATCCATATAAAGCCTTATTTAATTTAAAAACATGATTAGGAAAGGCATGATTTTCAAATCCAGGGGGTTGTTCTACATAAACTTCTTCAGCAATAAATCCATTTAAAAATGCACTTTTAACATCCATTTGAAACAATTTGAATTTCATAAAGCAAGCATATGCAAGTAGAAGTCTAATGGCTTCTAATCTAGCTACAGGTGCAAAGGTTTCATCAAAATCAATCCCTTCTTCTTGATTATATCCTTTAGCAACCAATCTTGCTTTATTTCTAATTACATTACCATGCTCATCTAATTTGTTTCTAAAGACCCATTTTGTGCCAATTATTGAATAGTTTTTAGGTCTTGAAACCAAAGTCCAAACATTATTTCTTTCAAATTGATTAAGTTCCTCTTGCATTGCATTAATCCAATTATGATCTTTTTCAGCTTCTTCAATAGTTTTAGGTTCAAAATGAGATACAAAAGCACAATGATTAAACACATCTCTAAGTGAAGAGCGAGTTTTTACACCATGCATAGGATCACCAATAATTAACTCCTTAGGGTGGTTGTGAACATACCTCCATTCCTTGGGTAGGTCATTTGTACCTTGAGGTTGTTCTTGAATTTCCTCACCTATCTCATCTTGTTTGTCTTCTTGTTCCTTGTCCTCTGGAGTGGCTGAATCTTTCAGAGTGATCTCCTTTATACCTTCTATTAATGGATCTGCATCATCAACACCCTCATTCTTCCTTGAAGGAAGATCGTTAGATTCATCAAAGACAACATGAATGGACTCCTCAACTATTAGGATTCTTTTATTAAAAACTCTAAAAGCTTTACTAGTGGAGGAGTAACCCAGAAAGATTGCTTCATCTGATTTTGCATCAAATTTACCAAGTCTTTCCTTACCATTATTTAATACAAAACATCGGCAACCAAAAATATGAAAATATACAATATTTGGTTTTCTTCCTTTCCAAAGTTCATAGGGGGTTTTCTTAAAAAATTGTCTAATTAAAGCACGATTTAGAATGTAACATGCTGTGTTAATAGCTTCCGCCCAAAAATATCTTGGAAGGTTGCTTTCACAAAGCATGGTACGGGCCATTTCTTCTAAGGTTCTATTTTTCCTTTCAACTACCCCATTTTGTTGGGGTGTTCTAGGAGCAGAGAAGTTATGGCCGATTCCATTCTCATCACAAAATTTTTCAAAGTCTTGATTTTCAAATTCAGTTCCATGGTCACTTCTAATATTTTGAATTGAAAATCCTTTTTCATTAGTGACTTTTCGATGAAATTTAGTGAAAATATGAAAAGTTTCATCTTTGTGTGCCAAAAAGAAAACCCAAGTAAAACATGAATAATCATCTATTATTACAAAACCATATCGTTTTCCTCCTAGACTTGTGGTTCTAGTTGGTCCAAATAAATCCATATGCAAAAGCTCTAATGGTCTAGAAGTTGAAACAATATTTTTGGATTTAAATGAAACTCTAGTTTGCTTACCTAGTTGACATGCATCACAAATCCTATCTTTTTCAAAATTCAGTTTAGGCAAGCCATGAACTAATTCTTTCTTAATTAATTTTGAAAGAGAATGCATGCTAATGTGAGCAAGTCTACGATGCCAAAGCCAACTAGTCTCATTAACTTTAGCATTTAAGGATACTAGGCATTGCATGTCTAATTTGGCTAAATCATTTAGATCTACCATATAAACATTGCCATGTCTATGTCCTATAAATTTGATGCCATCATCAATAGGACTAGTCACAATACAAACAGATGATTCAAAAACTACTTTATACCCTTTATCACAAAATTGATTAATGCTAAGTAAGTTATGCTTTAAACCTTTAACTAACAAAATATTTTCAATATATTTGGAGGGAGTGATACCAATGTTACCTATCCCGATGATCTTTCCTTTGCCATTATCTCCAAAGGTGACCATCCCTCCATCCTTAGCATCAAGCGTGATGAATTGTGATTCATCACCAGTCATGTGTCTCGAGCATCCACTGTCCAGATACCATTTCCTGTTTTCTCCATGGGATGCTAGACACACCTGCAAACAAATATCAAGTTTTTGTTTTAGGTACCCAAGCTTTCTTGGGTCCTTTTTGGTTAGTCAAGATGGTTCCTTTTGGAACCCATATTTTCTTTACAGTTATGTTTGCACAAGTGTAAGATTTATGTCCTATTCTATCACATTTAAAACAAGTAGCATTGGTAGGCTTGTTACTTGAATAATTTACATAAATATTTTTCAGAAATTTTTGTTTCTTTAAGAGGTTATAGCCAAGTCCGGCCTTATCATATACGGCCTTTTGATTTTCAAGAATCATATTTAGTTTGTTTGAACTTAAGGTGAATTTATCTACTATAGGTTTCAGCTTATTAATATCATTCTTCAGGCTTTGGTTCTCTTGAAGCAAAGTAGATTTTTCAATTGAAAGATTTTCTGCTTGTTTTACTAAAGACTGATTTTTCAATTTTAGTTCTTTGTTTTTCATTCCTAGTTTCTTCAATTCATCAATTAAATCATTGAAGGCTTCATGCAATTCTTCAAAAGTAAATTCACTAGGGGTTTCAGAAATTACCTCATTATCGTGTGCCATAAGGCACAGGTTGGCTTGTTCTGTTAAGGTCTCCTCATCGGAGCTTGAGTCGTCGCTCGCACTCCATGTGGCCATCATTGCCTTCTTTTTGAACTTTTTGGGACCTTTCTTCAATTGTGGATATTCGGATTTGAAATGCCCCGGCTTCTTGCACTCATAGCATATAAGGGGTTGATCTTTTTCTTTCTCTTTGCTTTGTTCCCCTTTTGTGAAAGGTCTCTTTCTCATCCCCTGTTTCCTCTTTCTTAGGAACTTCTTGAATCTTCGGGTGATGAGTGCCATTTCTTCATCCTGTTCTTCATCTTCTGTGTCGTCAGTTTCTTCATCAGGAGAGGCTGTGGATTTGAGGGCAATGGTTCTCTTCTTTTTGACTTCATCCTCTTGATGTTGCTTCATGCTAAGCTCATGAGTCATCAAGGATCTAAGAAGCTCTTCTAGAGGTAGAGTGTTCAAGTCTTTTGCTTCTTGGATAGCAGTCACCTTGGCTTCCCAGGTTCTTGGCAATGACCTGAGAATCTTCCTTACAAGCTCACTGTTAGTATAAGATTTGTCAAGACTCTTCAAACCATTAATTATATCAGTAAAGCGAGTAAACATAGCAGTTATGGACTCATCATGCTCCATTTTAAATAACTCATATTTATGTACAAGCATGTTTATTTTAGACTCCTTTACTTGATTTGTTCCCTCATGGGTTACTTCTAACCTATCCCATATTTCTTTAGCAGATGCACAGGTAGAAATGCGATTAAATTCATTTGCATCAAGTGAACAATAAAGAACATTCATAGCTTTAGCATTTAACTGTGCCAATTTCTTATCAACCTCATCCCATTCTCTTTCGGGTTTGGTTGACTCCTCACCATCTATTATCTTGGTGGGTGTGTGTGGACCGTTCACTATGATACTTCACATATCATAGTCTAGTGCTTGTATGAAAATCTTCATCCGAGCTTTCCAATAGGTGTAGTTAGACCCATTGAAAAGTGGAGGTCGGTTGGTAGATTGCCCCTCAGCTAGAGAAGTGCCGACGTGGGTTGCCATAGATCTTTGGCTCTTTGATTGTTAGATCAAAGAAGGGCTAGAGCACCGGGCTCTGATACCACTTGTTGCCCAGCTATGCAACCCAAGAGGGGGGGGAGGTGAATTGGGTTTTAAAAATTTTAGGCTTAACTAATTACTTGTAAAAATTATATATCAAAAGCTTGATGAATGAGGAGAGAGACTTTAATTTGAGATTAATTACTTAAAACAAGAATGCAAGGATATAATGGGGAATTAAAGAGAAACAATAAAGCATGCCACAAACACAATGATTTATAGTGGTTCGGTGCCAACCTTGTACCTACATCCACTCCCCAAGCTCCTACTTGGGAATTCCAATCCACTATACTTTGTATTCAACCCGAATACAACCGTCGGAAACTCCGACACTAGCTATCCCAAGCTAGTCCACTTGTTTCCCGGGTACAAGCCGACCCAATACACTCCGATTTCAGGTTCGGATCAACCTTTCCTTGTTTTGGAAACCCTCCAAAACAAAAACAATTACTCACAAGATAAAATCAGTTTAGAGCACAAATAAGTACAAGAATAGCTCCTTAAGTGAGTGAATATAACAATAAATACGCTTTACTCAAATGAAAAAGCCCCTCTTGGATTTCCTCAAAGTGGATGAGAGATGAAGTAAATGCTTGAGGAGTTGGTGAGCTTGATTGATGGCTTCTTGAAGGCTTTTAAATGAGCTCTTGAATGATGTTGAGTAGTTGGCTTGAGAAACCTTCTCTTGAATGTACTTGAATGCCCTCTTGAATGCTCTTGATTTTCTCTTTTCAAATCACTTGAATGCCTCTTGGATATTTGGATCTCTCTTCTTTTTGTTTTCCACCTTTTGAAACCTTTATAGCCTTAAGAGACAAGGGAAAACAAACTAGGCAGAAAAAGAGCCGTTAGAGCACAAAAAGCAGCATTAAAAAGCAACCAAATCTGGCCAAAAACTAGCCGTTACAGGCAAATCCCGACATATGAGTCGACTCATGAGTCGACTCATGCCTCAGGGGTCGACTCATGAGTCGACCTCTATTGCAAAGTCCAGAGATTGGGTTTCTGGATTTTCTTGGCCCAAAACAGCAGAGGTCGACTCATGAGTCGACTCACAGGTCGTACCAAGCCAGAAAACCAGCGTGCCATGGCTAATCTTTGCGTGCCAATCAGCTCATAGTTTCATGAGTTGACTCATGAGTCGACTCATGAACTTCAAACCTTCATAACTCCAAAAATATAAGTCCAAAAACTATGAAACTTTTACCAATAGATTACATATCATTTGTTCTACACGATGATGCTATCAAATCAGAGTTTTGATGAAATTACGATTTTGCCCCTGTAGAGCATAAGGTCTTTTTCACATAAAAATTATTTGTATCCCTTCAAACTGTTTTGTAGTCATCAAAATCAATCTAGGAGCAACATATATATACCTTAATGCAGGGTCTAATAGAAAGTAGAAGGTTAAGGAAATGTGACATGATCCTTCGGATCGACAATGGAGTAAAAGTTGCTACATAAATCGTTGGCACTTATCCTCTTCGATTACCATTAAAATTTAAATTAGATTTAAAAGACTGCTATTTTGTTCCTGTAGCTAGTCAAAATTTGATTTTTGTGTCTGTGCTAGCACAGGATGGTTTTGAATTTAATTTCAATAAAAATTTTTATTTCATTTATTTATGAAATAAATTGATTGCATATAATTTTTTAATTGACAGTCTATATCACTTGCATGTTGATATAAATATGAATTTGAATGAGTAAATAGTAAGTGCTGTAGATCAAAAGAGATCCAAAGATGAAATTAACCTGAAGTACTTATGGCATCACAGACTAGATCATATTGAAGAGGATATGATAAACAAACTAAAAAAAGATGCGATCTTTGTCTCTCTTGATCCAGAGTCGTACCCAGCCTATGAATCTTATCTTTGAAAAAAAATGGCCAAGTCGCCCTTTGTAGGATATGAAAAAAGGGCCATCGAGTTACTTACCCTGATACACACTGATGTGTGTGGGCCATTTGATATGCAGGTCAGGAATGGTTATAGCTACTTCATCATCTTTACCGATGATATGTCACGATATGGGTATGTGTATTTGATGAAACACAAATCTGAAGTCTTTGAAAGGTTCAAGGAATTCATAAATGAAGTAGAAAATCAAACAGACAAATCCATTAAGGTTCTTCGATCTGATCGAGGAGATGAATATCTTAGTCAAAAATTTTTGAGATATCTTAAGAATAATGGTATAGTCTCTCAATGGACTCCTCTCGAAACACCTCAGCTCAATAGGATATCCGAAAGGAGGAATAGGACCCTATTAGATATGATCAGATCCATGATGAGCTTCATTGATTTACTCTTATATCTTTGGAGACATGCCTTAATAACTGTAATTTATCTATTGAATAGGGTTCCATCAAAATCTATTCCTACCACATCATATGAGATATGGCATGGTAAGAAGTCGAGTCTAGATTATCTAAAGACTTAGGGATATCTGGCCTATATCAAGAGACAGATGGCTGATAAATTGAAGGATAGATCTATATTAACTCATTTTATAGTATATCTGAAAGAATTAATGAAATACTACTTCTACTTTTCACAAGATCATAATGTAATTGTGAGTCGAAATGCCATATTCTTAGAAAAATAATTTATCCAGGATGGTGACAGTGGAAGGTTAGTTGAGCTCGAAAAGAAGATCTTTGAAGAGCAATGACCTATGGATCCTTAGAAACCCATTATTCATGAGCTAGTAATTGATGTTTCTCTACCATTAATTGATGTTTCTCTACCATCTCATAGATCTAGCAGGATCTTCCGACCTTCTAAAAGGTACATAGATATGCTTACGGAGGAAGTTAAAGAAATATTTCTTATGGGAGATAAGGGTCATGGTAATGATTCTAATACCTTTGATGAGGTGATGTCTGACATTGATTTTGAGAAATTGTTAAATGCAATGAAGTCAAAGATTGACTCGATGTACTCGAACCAAATATGGACCTTAGTGGATTTATCTGAGGGTATAGTATCTATTGAATGTAAATAGATCTACAAAAGTAAAATAGATATCGATAGTAAGGTAGAGACCTATAAAACTAGGCTCATGATAAAAAGTTATAGTCAGCATGAGGGCATTGACTATCAAAAAATTTTCTTATCCATAGCCATGCTGAAATCCATCTACACTCTGCTTGCTGTTGCAGCTTATTATGATTATGAAATCTGACAGATGGATGTGAAAACTGCTTTTCTGAATGGATATTTTGAGGAAGATATGTATATAAAGTAGCCTTTGGGTTTCATATTTGGTGATGATGATCATAGAGTCTGCAAGCTGCAAAGGTTCATATACGGATTAAAGCAAGCTTTTCGAAGTTGGAATCTTCATTTTGATGATACAATCAAATCATTTGGTTTCATCAAGAACGAAGAGAAATCTTGTGTATATAAAAGGATCAGTGAGAGCGTAATAACATTCTTCGTATTATACATGGATGATATTCTTTTCATTGGAAATGATGTTCCGATACTAACCACAGTCAAAAGATGGTTGTCCAAAGAATTCTCCATAAAAGATCTAGGAGAAGCATCCTATATTCTTAGAATAAAAATTTATATGGATAGATCTAAAAGGATGTTAGGCCTATCACAAAAGCTGTACATAGAGAAAGAGCTGAAGAGGTTCAGTATAGAAAACTCTAAAAGAAGATCTTTTCCTCTTAGGCATGGTATTCATCTTTCCAAGATGATGTGTCCGACCATATCTGAGAAAGTTCAGTACATGAGTAGGATTCCTTATGCCTCAGTCATAGGGAGCCTCATGTATACCAGGCTGTGTACTCGATCTGATATTGTCCTTGCTATGAGTGTCATAAGAGATATCAGTCAAATTCAGATGAGGAGCACTGGATAGCTGTGAAGAACATCCTTAAGTACTTGAGAAGAATTAAGGATTTGTTCTTGATCTTTCGAGGAGATTTTGAGTTGCGAATCGAGGAGTATACTGATTCAGACTTCATATCTGATCTTGATAATAGAATATCTACATCAGGATATGTGTTTGCTTGCAATGGTAGTGCAGTGAGCTGGAAGAGTTTCAAGCAACCCATTATAGCAGATTCCACCATAGAGGCTGAATATATCATTATTTCAGATGCTGCAAAGGAAGGCTTTTGGTTCAAGAAGTTCGTCACGGAGCTTGAGATAATGACATTGGATGCCATACCATTTTATTGCGACAACAATAGAGCCATAGCACTTGCTAAAGAGCCGAGATCTCATCAAAATACAAAGTACATCAAGCGACGATACTATATCATATGCGACTACCTCGAAAAGAAATATGTTAAGATGTGAAGAGTAAACTCCACTGACAATGTGATAGATCTGCTGACAAAATAATTGAGCCAGCCAAAGATAGAAGTCCACCTTGAGAAGATGGAACTTACATTAGTGGCCAATTGACTTTAGTCCAAGTGAAAGATTGTTAGATGTATGTTCTAGAAGCCAATATAGCTGACATATTGTAATAAATCTAGGACATAATTTTATACTTAATTTATTGATTTGATTAATAAAAGGATAAGTCTTTTTTCATTCAAGTGTAATGTGTCCTTGAATCATCCATGAAATTAATATTTTCATACATATTTTCAACGTGTTAAAAATTAGAGACATGTATATAATTTCTAAATGCTTCTGATCATAGCATCATCATGAGGACGGTGATCGATCTGGATAGACTGATGCACAGATTGCTTCCTTCGAGATGGTTGAATCTCTGATCTACAGTGTAGAAATATTGAGAGACGAGTACAGATAGTTGTTAGAGAACAACTAATATTGAGTATAACCATACGAGAGATCATTTGAATTTTTAATCAATCGTCAGTGATTGTCTCGATGCTATAGTTGTATAAATGGTCTTTTGATCTGCGATGCTACAACTGCTCGCAGTGAGGCTGCTAGAGTTTGACTGACACATAAACATGATCTCAATGAGTCTTTGTAGTAGATGTTGACGACAGTTGGTCTACTATAAGAGTAGGATACGTATCTAGATGAAATCTAAATATCTTGATAGAAAAAATAGTCTTATGGGATTTGAGAGGCTAAGTCTGAGGATCTGTGGTCATAATAGTGTGATTGATGGAAAAGAGTTTTCATGAGGATCGTAATTGGACTTGAGCTAATCGAATCTATTATATGACTGATGATGAGGTTTGACGATTTATCCATGACCTGCTATCTAGTCGGAACTCACGATAGAGAAACTAAATCACATGTGAACTATACCTTAAGATTTTTTTTTGATTCTACTGGATTATCACTACATACTGCTAGGTGTCACTGGTAGATGGTGAGAGCTCATTAAGGTAGCTCAAGATCGATAATCCTTGATGAGTTAGAATGAAACTGTTCTGATCCATTGAAAGGAGTTTGAATGATACTATGATAAAAATCATTGTATATCTCACTATCAGATAGAATTGAACTTATAGGATCACACAACAAAGAGATTAGACCTAAAATAAGCAATTGGGCTTATGAAGTCTCAATTAGATTTAGAGAAATCCTATTGGTTGGGGATAACCTTGCTAGCATATAGTTGAACCCAATTTTCTCTTTGCATTTGAATTTCTTATTTGATAAGATTAATTCATGTTTAATTATCTGTTAATATCATAAATGAATTAGATTCATTTGGCTCTAATTGTTGGAAGCCTAAAATTTTGGATCAAATGAATTAAGGGTTCAAACCCTCAATCAATTTTCTTAATAGTTTTGATTGAGCGCCACTTGATTTGATCAGGTTGGACATACCCACCCATTAGAGGACATGTTAGACTAGCATGGGGCATCCCCTAGGCCCCATGTGGTGTGTATATTTATGGGTATAAGGGCTCTAATAGTTGGCGTCAAAAGGATCTCCTAAAAGGGGTCAAATAACTAAACAAATAAGGATTCCTAATGCAAGTAGGACCTGTATTAAGTGATTGTTTAATTTTAAATATGATTCCAACCTTATGCCTATTTAAAGGAGCCTTTCTTAAAGCTCCTAAGCACTGAATTTTAGTACCCACGCCTCCCTTAGAAGGTCGCCATGCCCCCTCTCTCTTCTCTCTCTCTTCTCCCTTGAAGATCCAACACCCAAGGAGTTTAGGCATCCCACTTCTCCATGCCCAAAAGGTGTTTGGGCATCCCTTTGCTTGCTGGTTTTTAGACCTTGATTGTTTCTTAATCAAGGGAAGAAAAGCAAGAGAAGAAGAGAAGAAGAAGATCAAAAAAAGGATCAAAAAGTTGATCGCAATCCAGATTTCGTTCAAATTCGCAGGCTGATTTTTCTTAGAGAAGAAAATCAATACCAAAGAGAGCTATTTCAAGCGATCCTGAGTGGATACCCATAGAGGTCGAGCACTTATGCGGCTAAAAAAAAATCTACTCTTTTCTAGATCCAAATTTGAAGAAAAGATTTACGAAAAAGATATGTGATCAGATCACATATTCAATTTTAGCATAAAATTTAGCATGTGTTCAATTTCAGCATATGAAGTAGATCCTAGTGTTTCATATTTTATACATGCATGATGTAGATTAAAAAAATATTTTAATCTTTTATTCCACTGTATTGTTTAGAAAAAAAAATTTTGAAACATACATGCATGTCCTGACAATAAATTTCAACACGTAGGGGGTCCAGTGTTGTCCATGAGAGACCCCAGTGCCGGTTGTGAGTGTGGGCGAGCCTCATTCATAGCGAGGTAAGTTGGGATAAATGGGATTAGTCCAGGTTATACCTTGGTGACTAAGTGGTTGGTGCGTGATCTGAGGCTTGAAGCTCGGTATGCAGATCGGAGATTTATTTATTCGGACATTATGATGTGCAGAAAGTTTCGGAGTCAACGGAGGAGAGGTGCATGTGCGAAAGCAGTGAAGGTACAAGATTTTTAGCAAGTGGCCCTAGTGTCGTCCGAAGTCGGGCGTAGTTGTCCAAAGTCGACTTCATCATCTAAAAAGGTTAGGGAAGCGGGGGGCTTTATTTCTCTGCCATTTTCTTTTCTACCATTTTTTCTCTTTCTTTCATTTTTTTTCTTCTTTCCCTCATTTCAAGGGGAGGAATTTTTACATGCACTAGACTTAAGTGATCCAGAGGCAATTCCTGAGACATGTTCACAATGGATGACCCACTATTGAGGATTGATGAGATAAGAGCAGAGCACAATATTCAATGTACTAGTGACCTTTTGGCACACCTGGCATGGAGATAATGAAAATTTGATGAGACACTTTGTGTTAAAAGCGGACCCCACAGTGCTGAGCTCATGGCTTTAGCGCCATCTCGCTTGTCTATTACTTCGGCTTTGTCTACAATCCCACTGCAATGGGGGTTCGATCTGTACTCCCATAATCATGGGGGCTCAATCTGCACTCCCACTGTAGTGGGGGCTCAATCTGTACTCCCATCGTCATGGAGGCTTAATCTGCACTCTCACCATCGTGGACACTTTGTCTGTACTCCCTCGTAGTAGGGGCTAAATCTGCATCCCACCATTGTGGGAGCTTAATCTATACTCCGACCATCATGGAGGCTTTGTCTGCACTCCCATCGTAGTGGAGACTCAATCTGCACTCCCATCGTAGTGGGGTCTTAATCTGTACTCTCACCATTATGGGGGCTCAATCTGCACTCCCATCATTATAGGGGTTTTGTCTGCACTCCTACCATAATGGGGGCTCAATCTGTACTCCTATCGTGGTGGGGGTTTAATCTGCACTCCCACCATCGTGGGAGTTTTATCTGCACTTCCACCATAGTGGAAGCTCAATCTGTACTTCCACCATGATGGGGACTCAATCTGCAATCCCACTGTCGTAAGGGCTCAACCTACACTTCCACCATCGTGGAGATTCAATCTGTACTCCCATCATGGTGGAGGCTTTATCTGCACTCGCACCGCAATGGAGACTCAATCTGCACTCCCACTGTAGTGGAGGCTTAATCTACGCTCCCACCATGGTGGGGGCTCAATCTGCACTCTACCATCGTGGGGGCTCTGGATCGGTCAGGATCTGACGTCGACTTCGATATATGATTTTAATACTCATGGACCTGTAATTTTTTTAAACGAAGAGAAAATAAAGTAAAAGATGAGGGTTTAAAAATTTTTTACCAAAAAAAATTTATGCAAGTCTTTTGGAGCATGCTTTCTCTTTCGATTTAGATTATATGCCCTCTACTTATTAGATATAATCGAGAGTATCTGGGGGTGATGTTTAACCACTCTATTTGATTTATGATCGCAATCAACTTATTTGATTTGTGGCTGCAGTCGAGGTCGGCACTGAACGTGAATTCACGGGTCATTTTGTGACGTCCTTCAAAAAAATCTTTCTTATCCAAAAAAGTTTTATGCAGGTCCTTTGAAGCATATTTTTTTTTTCGATCTGGACTACGTGCCTGTACTTATTGGGCATAAATAGGAGTGTCTGGGGGATGTTTAACCATCCTATTTGATTTATGGTCATTGTTGGTGCAAAAATCCGCTTACGCTGGAGAAGCTGGAGTCGCGGTCGCCGTCGGAACCTGCAAAAGAAGTCTAAACTGGAGGTGGGGTTGCTCCAGCAAGACCCTCCGATGCTCAAGTCAGTTCTCTGCCTCAACAAGAATGGAGTGCTCGAACAGAAATTTTAGCAGAGTTTCTAGGTAAAAATGAGAGCTTATAGAATAACGTATCTGGGGTTCCCCCTTTTATAGGCGGAGGGGGCAACAAACTGATGGTGATGCCTGTAACCGTCTGGCAGTGGGCCGCCCATAGTCAAAAAAAGTTTGTTGCGGAGAGTAGTGGGGTGGACCCATGGCTATTACCAGGGCGTGCCACATGGAGTCTGCCATGAGGAGCGGAGTGGCGTCCGTTGTCATGACTTGCCAGAGGATAGAAGAATCATGCGGTATCCATCGCAGGAAGTGGAGCAGGACCGTGGCCATTATTACTGCCTGCCAGGGAGTGATGGAGCCGCGTGGAATCCATCGCAGGAGGTGGAGCAGGGTCATGGAGTGATGGAACCGCGTGGAATCTGCCGCAGGGAATGGAGCAGAATCGCGACTGTTACTACGGTGCGCCGGCGGGTGAAGGTCTGCCGGCTGAAGTCCGACTGGAGTGTCTGGCGGAGAGAGGTAGTTAGCCATTTGTCCGAGAGGAGCTCGAAATCCAACTTTCGCAGGAGTTCGGATGGAGTCTTCCTTCAGTCACAGCCGGGGGTGGAGTTCGGCTCCCGTAGGGGTCTGGGCGGAGTTTCCTTGCTGTTGGAGTCGTGGGCGGAGTCTGGCTCCCTTAGGAGTTTGGACGCAGCTCACCGGCAGTTGAAATCGAGGACGAGGCCTGGCTCCCGTAGGAGTCCGGGTGGAGCCTACTTGCAGTCGGAGTCGCGGGCAGAGTTCGGCTCCCGTAAGAGTCCGGGCGAAGTCTGCCTGCAGCCGTTGGAGTTGAGAACGGAGCTCGACTCCCGTAGGAATCCGGACGGAGTCTTCCTGCAATTAAAGTCAGGGGCGAAGTCCGGCTCCCGTAGGAGTCCGGACGGAGCTTACCAGTAGTTGAAGTTGGGGACGGAGCCCGACTCCCGTAGGAGTCCGAGCGGAGCTTACTAGCAGTTGGAGTTGTGGACGGAGCCCAGCTCCCGTAGGAGTCCGGGCAGAGTCTACTTGCAGTTGAAGTTGGTGACGGAGCCCAGCTCCCGTAGGAGTCCGGGCGGAGTCTACTTGCAGTTGAAGTCGGGGATGGAGCCCGATTCCCGTAGGAGTCCGGGCGGAGTCTACTTACAGTTGAAGTCATGGGCGGAGTCCGGCTCCCGTAGGAGTCCGGGCGAAGTCTGCCTGCAGCCGTTGGAGTTGAGGACGGGGTCCAGCTCCCGTAGGAATCCGGGTGGAGTCTTCCTGCAACTAAAGTCAGGGGCAAAGTCCGGCTCCCGTAGGAGTCCGGACGGAGCTTACCAGCAGTTGAATTTGGGGACGGAGCCCGGCTCCCGTAGGAGTTTGGGCGGAGCTTACAAGCAGTTGGAGTTGTGGACGGAGCTCGGCTCCCATAGGAGTCCGGGCGGAGTCTACTTGCAGTTGAAGTTGGTGACGGAGCCCGGCTCCCGTAGGAGTCCGGGCGGAGTCTACTTGCAGTTGAAGTCGGGGATGGAGCCCGGCTCCCGTAGGAGTCCGGGCGGAGCTTACCAGCAGTTGGAGTTGTGGACAGAGCCCGGCTTTCGTAGGAGTCTGGGCGGAGTCTACTTGCAGTTGAAGTCGGGGATGGAGCCCGGCTCCCGTAGGAGTCCGGGCGGAGTCTACTTGCAGTTGAAGTCGGAGACGGAGTCCGGCTCCCGTAGGAGTCCGGACGGAGTCTACTTGTAGTTGAAGTCGGGGACGGAGCCCGGCTTTCGTAGGAGTCCAGGCGGAGTCTACTTGCAGCTGTTGGAGTCGAGGATGGAGCCCGACTCCCGTAGGAATCCGGGCGGAGTCCACCAGTAGTCGAAAGTCGGAGGGGACCTGCAAGGGTCAATCTTGCTGAGGGTATTTTATACCCAACACCAGTCCCCCTACTTCCGAGTTTGAATTTTGAATGAAGGAAGTACAGAGAGATTGGCATAGCTGAAGTTGTCCCCTCGAATCCTGCGCACGACCGCCCCCAGATATTTTGGCATTAAATGCGCGCGTGCTGGAGTCTTTTTGAATCGGGGCGATACGAAGGGACCCTTCAAAATTCCCGTTGGTACGCTGGCCCAGGTTTGGCGCAGTAATGGCTCTGTCAGCCGTCAGCCACTTTTGGCCGCCTGCCATGGTGAGTGGGACACGTGTCGAGCGCGGGCCGGTCTGGAGGGATTCGTGATCATTATGGCGTTGGATCCCAGGGTCTATTTAAACCCGTCCCTCCGCCTTTAGGGGCCCCATTCCGCTCGAGAGTTCTATCGATATCCGCCCTTGCTTCGAGAGTCCCAATTCTCTTGGCGTCTTCTTGGGCCATAGGCGTCCTTCGAGTCATCCCTGTCCTCGCCCCTCCGCATCCTTCAGAGCGATCTAGGTTAGTCCCAGAATCGTCGCTCTTCTCTCTGCCGCTTAGGGGCCTTTTCTTCTCCATTTTCTTCTGTCACCTTCCTCTGAGTTGGTCTCCTGTGACCTCTCGTGCTTTGTCCTGTCTGTTTTCTTCAGGATCTTTAGAGTTTTCATTCGAAGTTATTTGAAATGTCTTCCGGCTCTTCCGTTTCCAGCAGTTCTGGGAGTTCTTCCGCCTCAACCCTCCAGGTTTCTCGTTCTATAGATGAACCCGCACCTGGGACTGGGCTTCGCCCGATTTTTGCGCCGGGCGCCATTCCATGCTTCCTGACTCTGGATGAACTCCTTCTGATAAGGGTTCAGTATGGAGTTCCTTCGGAGTACGATCTGGAGCTGTCTGGCCCCTCCGACCGGGCTAGCACTCCCCCACCCGATCATTTTTTCCTGTATCAGGAGGCGTTCCGTGCCGGGCTCCGGCTTCCGCTTCCGCCCTTTGTTGTCGCCCTCTTCCGCTTCTTAGATATCTCTTTGGCTTTAGTTGCTCCGAATTTTTTTAGGTTTTTGATAGGGTTTTTCTCCCTTTGCCACGTAGTCGAGGTCCAACTGTCCCTCTCTCTGTTTAGGCATTTCTGTACCTTCAAGTGTCATCCTTCGGTGAAGGACTAGTGGTATTTCTCCCCTCAGTTCGGCAAGAAGGGGTTGCTGAAAGGTGCCCCCTCTTCAATCCACAACTGAAAGGAGAAATACCTCTTCGTCCACTGCCCGACCCTGAGGCTGGGTCTGCCCCCTTTGGGCTCTCTGAGGGATTCTGTCCGTCGGGCTCCTAGCCTGGGGGAGGACGACCTTCAGGCTGCCCGGAAGCTTCTTGACTACTCCGCTCCTTCCCTTCCCAACCTTCTGAGGGAGCAATTTTTGTTCAACATCGGCCTGAGCCCCTAGGATCCTGCGAGTACTTCATCTTTTCCTTTCTCTTCTCTTCTTCTGTCCTTCTTCTTTTTCTTTCTTTTTTCTTTTCTCTCTTTTTTTTCTCTCTTTTTTTTTCTCTCTTTTTTTTTTGCGTGCTACTCCTTCCTTTTTTACCCCATTATTGACTTCTGATTTTTGACTGATTGATTTTTTTTTTTTAAGGAATGGACGTCGAAGCAGCACGGATGCTTACCAGGGGCCTCAAGGCCCATAAAAGAAAGGGTGCCGCGGCCTTCGGATCAGCAAAGAGGGCCAGGGCGGAGGAGATGAGCTAGGCCATGCCTGTCCAGGTGGCTCCAGCGATCGACATTCCTTCGGACGCCGAACCAACGGCCCCCCGGGCCTCTTCAAGGAGTCCACCGACTGAGGCCCCCGTTCTGGGGGTCCGCTCCACGGAGGCACCCGTAGTCGAGAGGGGAAGGAGAAGGAAGTCGGTGGCCCGTAGGGTGAGTGGCCGTCGGGCCACCGCTGACGAGTCCCTCGGCTCCGAAGAAGAGCCGGAGAACCCCTTCAATGACAGGGACCTGATCAAGCGGTTGATCGACGGCTGCATTCTGCCTGAGGTCGTCGAGAGGATCGATCGCATCGATCTCGAGCAGTGGGTTTGGGACTCCCTGGAGTCCTTTCTCGAGGTAAACAAATCTTCGTTTAATTGGTTTTTCGACCCCTGTTCTGATCCCTTAGCCACCCTTACAGATTGGGCACCAACTCTTCGCCAACATCGAGGCGATGAACCGGGCGAGGAGGGATGCCATCCTGGCGGAGGAGCACCATCGGGCCAAAGTCGCTCGCCTCAAGGAAAAGGCCGCTGAAGTAGTTGCCCTCCAAGAGGCCCTGGAGAAAGAGAAGCAGGCCCGGGAGGAGGAGAAATAGACCTTGGAGGAGACGGTGAAAACGGTGGAGGCCGGGGTCGCCAATTTGACGGAGCAAATCCCAGTCTTGGTCTCGAAGGCCAGGGATCTTGCGGTAGAGGAGTTCAAGGCCTCCACGGAGATGAGAGATCTGAACGTCCGGTTTGGCCAGGAAGCCTTCATCAAGGGGTTCGAGCTCTGCCAGGATAAGGTGGCCAGGAAATTTTTCGAGCTCGACCTCAGCTTCTTGGGCGAGGAGTCTGAAGATGAGGCCGGGCCTTCTCCTGCTGCTACTGCTGCTGCAGCCCCCTTCCAGGGACACCGAGCTCCCCAACTCCTGCTTCTGAGCTCTGAGACCTCCGACCTTGTGGCTTTCTTTTACTGCAATTTTTCTTCTTTTTTTTTTGTCTTCAAGAATCATTCAATCAATAAAGTTGAATTTCTCATCGTGGATGGCTTCTCTTCTCCCTCTTCCCTCCTTTTTATTTTTCTTTCTGCAATGAGACGCGCCTTGACGCTTCTGTCTCTTGATGGCAGTGTCCTGCCAAGGCACTTTCCCTGCCCCAGGGGATCCCGCTGAAGTCCACGATCCAGTGGCTGAAGAAGGAGGTTCTTCATGCGATGAAAAGATCGAAGAAGATGGAAGGCGAGCTTCGTAGGTTAAGGGAGGGTTACTCTGAAGTCACCTCGTAGGCCACCCGCTTTCGGAATCTCCACGTGAAGGGGATCATGGAGTATAGCCGGAGGAAGACGGACTTCGTGAAGGAGCTTGAGGAACACAAGAAGAGTGCCAGCGATCGAATTTGGGCTCAAGCTGCCAGGATCAGCTCTCTCAGGGTGGAACTGTCAGCTGCGCAGGAGAGGATTGGCCAGCTGGAAGGGAGTTCATCCCGGCTCTTGGCTCGGGTCGACGGTGATCGGGAGTGGTCGAAGAAGGACTCCGACCTTCAGCAACAGTTTCAGAACGTCGAGGTGAGCTACGACGTGCATCAAGCCGGTTGGCACAGGCAGGTAGATGAATATAAAGGGAGACTCAGGGTGGTGGCCGACGAAGTCGCCCGTCTTCAGAGGCAGCTGGCTGACAGGGCTCAGCTTACTTCTGCTCGGGATTCTAATGAACTCCAGTTCCTAAGAGGAACCGTCGAAGGACTTTCTGTCACCCTCGGAGAAAGGATGGCTGAGCTGCAGCAATTGAAGATCCAACTGGCATACGAGCAGCAGGCCGTCACGGACGCGAAGGTGGAATCTGAGGTCCTGAGAAAGAGGCATCGAGAGGCGGAGACCGAAAGCCAGCGACTTCGTCGGGCGCTCCAGGATGCGCTGCTGAAAAAGGGAGAGCTAGAAGAAGTTGAGAATCTGAGGCAGTCCTGGATAAGGGGTGGAGTAGATAATTCTAGGTCGGAAGGAGCAGAGCTTCCCTAGGGCTCTTCTTGGCCTTCTGTCTTTTCATGTATACATTTTTTCTTTTGTTGTTTTGTCTCGCTTTTGTCGTTTTGCTTTTCTTCCTTTGGCCTTCTGGGCTTCGTAATGTATATTTCGCAAATGGAATGAAAAGGGGATTTTGTGTTACCTCATCCGCATATTGTATTAAATTATCATCCGTCGAACCTCTCTTGTCGTTTGACTTGTCCGACGTTGACGTCATTTGGAGGTGCCCAGTCGTCGATATGCTGGTTTGCTTTCCTCATCGTTCATGGTCGTAGGCTCGAGCTTGGTGGTCCGAACTCCGCGTTACCTCGGAGGCATTGCTGTTTTCTTGACCTGTGTCGAGAGCCTTCTTAGAGGTCGGGGGTGTTTGGTAGGAACTTTCCGTCTTTGTTGAGACGAGGTTTCTTAGGTCTTTGGTGTGGTTTGTCCTTCATCTGTTTCCGATGTAGTTCGTCGCTTTTCCTTTTTAATTTTCCTCCTCTTTTCGGAGTGAGGGTGGTGCGTAGTCGTTGATAGCACCAAAAATAACTCTACTCACTACGTAGGTAGGATGAGTCGAGATCGTATCCTCAGGGACCTTGGGCTAAGTTGAGATTGCAAGGTAAAAGAAAGAAGCGTTATTTTTGATTTAAAAAATAAATTATCGTAAAATTGAGGTAATTAAAAATAAAGAGCTCGGGAGTTTTGAATTAATTTGCACTAGCAGAGTTGTATCTCTTTTTTAACTAAATAGATGTGATTAATCTTAGGAAAAATACCTGTCTTTCCTCGGCACGCTCCGTACCCGTAGATCACGGCGCGTCTCCGGAAAGACTAGGTACACAACTCTTCTTTCCTCGGCACGCCCCGTATCCGTAGATCACGACGCATCTCCGGAAAGTAAAAGTTGTTCCTAATATTAATCTAACAAGAAAGCATAAATAAAAGCATATGATATGGAGCAAATAAAGAACTCATGACAATTTAAATAAAAAGTATAATCTTTATTGCATATAAAGAAATACAGAAAAGTTTAGAACAATAAACCATCTCTGTGTCGTTACAAAATTTCTTCTCCACTCCCGAGACTGCTAGCCTAGCTGCTCATGAAGTAGTCCCTTTCTATTCCTCTATGCAAGGCTTTAGAAGAATTTCTGGGCTCCTCCCTCTAATGGGAGTACAAAAGCCTTTTTATAGATATTAGGGGGGAGGAGTTTTACATGGTTTTCCGATGTGGGACTAAAAAAAAATACAAATCTTTCCACTTGAAATATTTCCAAATAAAAATTTAATTTGCTCGCCACTGTGTCTGCGGTGCGCGCCTACCCGCATCCTGCCCGCGTCCTGCCCGTGTCCGTGCCGCATCCCGCGTCCGTCCCTGCGTCTGCCCCCGCGTGTTCACGCGCGTTCACGCGCACCTGGTTCTTCATTTGAATTCACACGCGCCATCTTTTTTCTTTTGAATTCATATCACGCGCCAAAGGATTCACGCACGCCCAGGAACCAAAAAAATTCACGTGAAACCCTTTTCCCTTTTTTTTTTTTATATATTCCAAAAAGAAACAAAAGTTCCTTCATAATGACATCTATATCCTTTTTGGATTCCTTGCATAGTATCTTCATTTTCTATAATACCGGATGCGTCTTTCTTTTATTTTAATTTTATTTTAAGTCCAATTTTCTTCAAACTTGAATCTTTTTGATCTATGAATCGGACTCTTTGTATCGGCGATCACCTTTCCTGTAAAACATAGAAAGAAACATCAAATTCTTAATAAATAAGATAAATTAAATATAATTTCTTAATTTAAAATACTTAAATTAAGTGTTTATCACACCCCCCAACTTGCATTTTGCTCGTCCTCGAGTAAAATAGATATATCAGCATTGTGTACCGACTTGATTTTGAATAAAAAGTAGATTAGGCATCCCAAAAGGTAGATGTTACTTGGTCAGACCATTAAAGAGATATTTCATTGGATTATCAATTTGACCCAATTAGTGGCTGAGTTTTAACTAAAAAAAAAATTTCAGAGCTTTTCTTTCACCAACTCCCCACTTTACTCTTTAAATCCTCTAACTTAATGGAAAAGAGGTTTATTATCTTCTTGCAATTTAGTCCCCCCTTTTTTTTTTTTTTTTATATATATATAACATTGCCTACCTTTTTACGCGAACCACAACGCTTACTTAGGCGAAAGGGCCCGGTTACTCAGTAGGAGACCAATGTTGTTTTTCTCTCTCTTTTTTTTTTTTTTTTTTTTTTTTTTTTTTTTTAAGGAGAAGTTTTGCATACCTCGATCTTTCCACCCAATTTTTCATGAAGCAGATTCTTTATTGAGATCAGTAAGAAGAGGGCTGTAGAATCACTCCTAAAATTTGGTCTAGTTCAAACCCTACCATTCATTGGGTTTTCTTAATAATTTATTCCTCAGTATCTCTAAAATTATCTTGACCGTTAATCATTCATTTATTAGGATGCCTAATTGACTCTTAATCAAAATAAAATTTGAATACACAAAACTAATTATTTCTGACCATACTCGAGGATTTGATTAATTCCCCCCCAACTTAATCTACATTGTCCTCAATGGAGTAGGAAAGCAAAGAAAATAAAAGGAGAGAGTGCACCTGGGATAATTTTGCTTCGGAAGTTGAAGATAGCTTCATTGATTAATAGGCTCTTGTTCTAAATTCCTGCAGCTGCGGTAAAGTAAAAAAAAAAAAATATGAAATCGTTGGGTTGCCTCCCAACAAGCGCTAAGTTTTACGTCTTCAGCCAGACTGAATTGAGTATTATGGCAGTTTTGGATCCACTAAATCAACAGATTCAATTAATTCTCCATCACTAATTCCATCTATGTAAGGTTTCAATCGCTGACCGTTCACTTTAAAAGTGTTCCCCTGTTTAGGATTTTTGAGTTCGATAGCTCCATGAGGAAATACCTGAGTTACAATGAAAGGTCCGTCCCAACGTGAGCGAAGTTTTTCAGGAAACAGACGCAACCTAGAATTGAAGAGCCAAACTTTTTGATTAGGCTCGAACATTTTTCGTGCAATAAATTTATCATGATATGCTTTAGTTCGAGCCTTATAAATTTTGACACTCTCATATGCTTCATTGCGTAGCTCTTCAAGTTCATTTAATTGGAGTCTCCTATTGGAACCTGCATTTTTCATATCAAAGTTAAATTGTCGTATGGCCCAAAATGCACGATGTTCCAATTCCACCAGCAAATGACAAGCTTTTCCGAATACAAGTCGATAGGGAGACATTCCTATGGGTGTTTTAAAAGCAGTACGGTAAGCCCATAATGCATCGTCTAAGCGAAGAGACCAATCCTTTCTATCGGGCCTAACCGTCTTTTCTAGGATATGTTTAATCTCCCTATTTGACACCTCTACCTGACCATTAGTTTGGGGGTGATATGGTGTGGCCACTTTGTGTGAAATATTATATTTTTTCATAAGTGCTTCAAAGTGTTTATTCGTAAAATGAGTCCCCCCATCACTAATGATCACCCTTGGGAAGCCAAATCGACTAATGATGTTTCGTTGGATAAAACTAATTACAATTTTATTATCATTAGTCCGTGTAGCTATTGCTTCCACCCATTTTGATACGTAATCAACTGCCACCAGAATATATTCAAATCCAAATGAGGCTGGAAAAGGTCCCATGAAATCAATCCCCCAAACATCGAAGATTTCTACTACTAAAATGGGGGTCAGCGGCATCATATCCTTCTTGGATAAATTTCCTGTTTGCTGACATCGCAGACAACTTCGGCCAAATTCATGTGCATCCTTGAAAAGCGTTGGCCAATAAAACCCACTCTGTAGTACTTTTGCTGCAGTTTTTCTTCCACTAAAATGTCCCCCACATGCCGAAGAATGGCAAAAAGTGAGAATGCTTTGGAATTCACTCTCGGGGACACAACGGCGAATAACTTGGTCAGGATAGTATTTGAATAGTTCAGGTTCTTCCCAGAAATAATGTTTAATTTGTGAGAAAAATCGATCCTTTTCTTGTTTTGTCCAGTGAGAAGGTACTTGTCCTGTTGACAAGTAATTGACAATATGGGCAAACCATGGAGGACGGCTAGAGGAGATTGCGAAAAGTTGTTCGTCAGGAAATTTTTCTTTGACCTCATCTATGCCTATCGTGTGTTCAACTAAGATCCTGGAGATGTGATCAGCTACCACATTCTCAGAACCCTTCTTATCTCGGATTTCCAGATCAAATTCTTGTAAAAGAAGGATCCATCTGATCAAACGCGGTTTAGTATCTTTCTTTGAGAGGAGATGTTTCAGAGCCGCATGATCAGAGTAAACTAGAACCTTAGACCCTAACAGATATGAACGAAATTTTTCAAGGGCAAACACTACTGCTAGTAGCTCTTTTTCTGTTGTGGTGTAGTTTAATTGGGCATCGGAAAGAGTCTTGCTAGCATAATAGATCACATGTGGCTCCTTATTGATTTTTTGGCCTAAGACGGCACCTATTGCAAAGTCAGAGGCATCACACATAATCTCAAATGGAATGGACCAGTCAGGGGGTTTTATTATGGGTGCTGTTGTCAGGGCTGTTCGTAATGTGTTGAATGCTTTCAAACAGTCTTCATCAAAGACAAAAGGTGTATCCTTGGCCAACAGATTGCACAAGGGTCTTGAAATCTTGCTAAAGTCTTTGATGAAGCGTCTATAAAATCCGGCATGACCTAAGAAAGATCGTATTTGTCGGACCGAAGTAGGGGGTGGTAGTTTTGAAATGACCTCAACTTTGGCTTTATCTACCTCGATCCCTTTTTCAGAAATAATATGTCCTAATACAATTCCTTTTCGCACCATGAAATGGCTCTTTTCCCAACTTAGGACAAGATTTGTCTCCATACACCGTTTAAGAACTTTTGAAAGATTATGGAGACAATCCTCAAAGGTGGTTCCAAACACAGAAAAATCATCCATAAAAACTTCAAGACATTTGTCCACCATATCCGAAAAAATGGCCAGTATGCACCGTTGAAATGTAGCAGGTGCATTGCAAAGCCCAAATGGCATACGCCGAAAAGCGAAGGTGCCATAGGGGCAAGTGAAGGTCGTCTTTTCTTGATCATCCGGAAATACAGGTACTTGATTGTACCCTGAATAACCATCAAGAAAATAGTAGAAACTTTGTCCTGCTAACCGTTCTAGGATTTGGTCGATGAAGGGCAATGGAAAATGATCCTTCCTAGTAACGGCATTCAGTTTTCTATAATCTATGCATACTCGCCATCCAGATGATATGCGAGTTGGAAGTAGTTCACCTTCTTCGTTCTCCACCACAGTAATACCAGATTTTTTGGTACTACTTGAGTGGGACTGACCCATTTACTATCGGATATGGGGTAGATGATTCCAGCATCTAACCACTTTACCACCTCTTTCTTTACTACTTCACGCATGTTTGGGTTCAATCTCCTCTGCATATCTCGATGGGGTTTGGCATTTTCCTCAAAATGAATATGATGCATGCAAATGGAGGGGTCAATTCCTTTTAAATCGGCAATGGACCAACCGATAGCCTCTTTATGTTCCTTCAGAATACCAACCAATTGTGCTTCCTGATTAGGGGTCAAGTCTGATGCAATGATTGCCGGGAGGGTGTCATTGAGTCCTAGAAATACATACTTAAGCGTGGCAGGAAGAGGTTTCAATTCTAACGTAGGTGGTGATTCTAAAGATGGGACTATTGGTGTACTGGCTAATGTGGGCAATGGCTCATACTTGATTGTCCATGGAGGAGTGGTTTTATCATGTGGTGTATCTAACAAGATGTTAACTTCTTTCCTATATTCCTCAAAGTCACACACTCCAGAGTGAGCCAAGCAAGTATCTGAGGGGTCTGGTGCTAGAATTATGGGTGTTGAATCTTCTATAATATCTTCTAGTGTATCTACTTCGAAGCAACTATCCATTGATGGTCCTTGGGAAGCACCAAACACATTCAATCTTAGTTTCTTATTCCCAAACGATACGTCCATGACTCCTGTCCTACAATTAATGCATGCATTTGCCGTAGCTAGGAAGGGTCGTCCTAAGATAATGGGAATTTGTCTGGGGTTGCCACTTAATTCCATATCGAGAACCAGAAAATCAACTGGAAAGTAAAACTCATCTACCTTGACCAAGACATCCTCAAGCATTCCACGTGGTTCCTTAATTGATCTGTCGGCTAACTGCAGTGTGACTGATGTGGGTTTCAGTTCTCCAAATCCAAAAAGTTCATACACCGAACTAGGTAAAAGATTCACACTTGCCCCTAAATCCAAAAGAGCTTTTTCAATGTGATAATCTCCTATAACACAGGAAATGATGGGGGCTCCTGGGTCCTTAAGCTTTGGAGGAGTGGCATGCTGGAAGACAGAACTAGCCTGTTCAGTGAGACGTACTTTCTTTGGGATTTGTGATCTAGATTTACGTTTTTGGGTGCACAAATCCTTCAAAAATTTGGCATAAGCAGGGACCTGTTTGATTGCGTCTAGAAGGGAAGATTAATTTGGACTTGCTTAAATAATTCCAACATCTCATCGAGTTTTCCTCCCTTCTTATCTGCAGGAATAGGAGCTTTCAGGGCATCCGGAAATGGGCTTTAGGCAAGTAAGATGATTCCGGTGCAGTTGATTCCTTCTCTATTTTTAGGTCCTCCTTGTTCTTGGGTGATTTGGATTCGGTTAGAGATTTAGGGTCGGTCTCATTGGTTTTACTAGTGTGTTCAATGACCTTCCCACTTCTCAGAGTCATGATTGATTTGGCATGTTCAGAAAAAGCTTCTGAGGTATTAGAACTCTCAATCACAAATTGCCCTCTTGGGTTGCTCTCTGGTTGGCTAGGTAATTTTCCTCCTTCCCTCGTACTGAATGCAGTTGCTAGTTGACCTATTTGGGTCTCTAGCTTAGCAATGGATTGTGTGTGGGAGTTAAGGGTCTGAGTGTTGACTTCTAATCTTTCTAGTGCTTTCAGGACTTTTTCCTCAAAAGCTGAACTGTGACCAGTAGTAGATGGTTGAGGAGCATTTTGAAATTGATGGTATGGTCCATGCCTATATGTTGAGTCTTGATATTGAGGTCGAGGTGTGGCAGGACCAACCACTGGTTGTGGTCTCCAAGAAAATTTGGATGGTTTCTCCAGCCGGGGTTATAAGTGTTCGAATATGGATCGTTTCCTGGTCTGCGAGCTTGTTGGACTTGCTGAACCTGCTCGTGCACAAACTCAGGAAATTGGGGTGCGGTTGGGCATTCACTAACAAAATGGTTCGGACTTGCACACAATGCACAAACTTCTTGGATTGGATTAGGTGGAATTGAGGATTGTCCAGTGTTTAGAAGACGATCTAATTTTTGGGACAGTTCATCTACCTTTTGATGGATATCTATGGCATTTCCTACTTCATATATTCCACCTCTTTTTGAGTTTAACATGGGTTTATCTCTAATAGAGGCAGACATATGATGTAATGAATTTTCACTTAAAATTTCAAACAGTTGCCATGCCTCATCCTCACTTTTCAGCATAAATGTCCCACCGCATGATGCATCGACCATGTGTCGATGTCTTTCAGAGAGCCCATCATAAAACATTGGATTAACTGCCACTTGGGTACAGCATGGTGGGGGCATTTTCTAATAAGGTCTTTTAATCTCTCCCATGTTTCATGAACATTTCTCCATCTAATTGGGAAAAACTAGTTATGGCTTTCCTTATTTGATTAGTTTTTCCTATGGGAAAATATTTCTTGAGAAACTCTCCTTGCAGCTGGTCCCAGGTTGATATAGTCATGGAATCCAAAGTATGTAGCCAGTATTTGGCTTTGTCCTTAAGTGAAAAAGGGAATAATTTCAACCTAAGAGCATCATCGGAGAAGTTGTGAATTTTTACAGTTGAGCATATCTCAAGAAATTCTTCAAGATGTTTATAAGGGTCTTCATTACTAAGTCCATAAAATGAAGGTAACATTTGGATTATACTGGACTTAATTTCATATTGAGTGGCCTCCACAGGGGGTACTTGAATACAAGGAGAGTAGGTATATGTGGAAGGAGTAAAGTACTCCTTCAATTGCTTGGGTGGATCATTCTCCTGATTTCGATCCATCTTTTTATGTCTGTTGGCTCTAAAGGTTCTTTCTATTTCTGGATCAAAAGGTTGGATTTCTGGTCGTAACGATCTACGGCCAAGCATATACCTTACAATTATACTATAGAGCACACACAGAATTTTTTTTTTTTTTTTTTTTTTTTTAATATATTTTTATAATAAAGTGAGAAAAAATGAAGAAAATCTAAAGAGAAGAACCTAAGAATCTTAAATCTATGAAAAGGAAGAAATTAATTAATGTTTAGATGTTAATTGCAATCAACTTAAACAATCATAGACTCTCTATCCTAAGGTTAACTTAGATCTAGACAGCTCCTACCTTTCAAGATTGCTTTTGAGCACTCCAAGCTCAAGACTGACTAATTGACTCAGCCAGGTAAGCGTAAGATGTGGGAGGTTCCCTGCTCGTTGCTTTCCTTAGACACCAACTAAGTTGGCCAGGTCAGTCAACGGAACCAATTGAAAACCACTTTCTTTAATCACTTGCCTTAGACACTGAGCAATTAACCAATCCGCACTCGGTTCAACTCTAGAGCTTTCTTATCCTATTGAGCTCGAAATTCCTAGGGCTGACGTCTAGTTGATTTTAAATTAAGGTCTAGGTTATGCAAATGCAAGGGAGTGATTTGTGGGCCAAGGAAGGGTGATCAAATCTCCACCTTATCTGGTTAATGGGTTATTGCCCTTAAGATTAATTATGGAGATGCAATGCAAATAAACAAGGTGTCCAATCAAGTTAGAAATTTTTATATTTGAGGTTACGCTATTTTAGTTAAGTGTTATGAAATGTCAGTGGTTTTTTTTTTTAATATAATTTTATCTTTTTATTTTTTTTTTTAATTTTTTTTTTAATTTTGCAAGAAAATAAATTTAAGTGATTAAGTCTAAAAAGCAATAAATTACTGGGCTATGAAAAGTAGCAAATTATTCTAAGCAGCAAAATTCTAAATAGTAAATTAGTTATGCAAGGTAATTCTGTAATTATGCAAATAAGATTATCTAGCTAGAAAGTACTGAAAAAAATTTTAAAACGAGAAATAAAAATTGAAAAGTATTATTTTTTTTTTTAAATTTTTTTTTTTTTTTTTTTTTAAATTTTTTTTTTTTTTTAATTCAACCGTGCCAAGATCCCCGGCAACGGCGCCAAAATTTGGTGCGTAGTCGTTGATAGCACCAAAAATAACTCTACTCACTACGTAGGTAGGATGAGTCGAGATCGTATCCTCAGGGACCTTGGGCTAAGTTGAGATTGCAAGGTAAAAGAAAGAAGCGTTGTTTTTGATTTAAAAATAAATTATCGTAAAATTGAGGTAATTAAAAATAAAGAGCTCGGGAGTTTTGAATTAATTTGCACTAGCAGAGTTGTATCTCTTTTTAACTAAATAGATGTGATTAATCTTAGGAAAAATACTGTCTTTCCTCGGCACGCTCCGTACCCGTAGATCACGGCGCGTCTCCGAAAAGACTAGGTACACAACTCTTCTTTCCTCGGCACGCCCGTATCCGTAGATCACGACGCGTCTCCGGAAAGTAAAAGTTGTTCCTAATATTAATCTAACAAGAAAGCATAAATAAAGCATATGATAGGAGCAAATAAAGAACTCATGACAATTTAAATAAAAAGCATAATCTTTATTGCATATAAAGAAATACAGGAAAGTTTAGAACAATAACCATCTCTGTTCGTTACAAGATTTCTTCTCCACTCCCGAGACTGCTAGCCTAGCTGCTCATGAAGTAGTCCCTTTCTATTCCTCTATGCAAGGCTTTAGAAGAATTTCTGGGCTCCTCCCTCTAATGGGAGTACAAAAGCCTTTTTATAGATATTAGGGGGGAGGAGTTTTACATGGTTTTCCGATGTGGGACTAAAAAAAAATACAAATCTTTCCACTTGAAATATTTCCAAATAAAAATTTAATTTGCTTCGCCACTGTGTCTGCGGTGCGCGCCTACCCGCATCCTGCCCGCGTCCTGCCCGTGTCCGTGCCGCGTCCCGCGTCCGTCCTGCGTCTGCCCCCGCGTGTTCACGCGCGTTCACGCGCACCTGGTTCTCATTTGAATTCACACGCGCCATCTTTTTCTTTTGATTCATATCACGCGCCAAAGGATTCACGCACGCCCAGGAACCAAAAAATTCACGTGAAACCCTTTTCCCTTTTTTTTTTTATATATTCCAAAAAGAAACAAAAGTTCCTTCATAATGACATCTATATCCTTTTTGGATTTCCTTGCATAGTATCTTCATTTTCTATAATACCGGATGCGTCTTTCTTTTATTTTAATTTTATTTTAAGTCCAATTTTCTTCAAACTTGAATCTTTTTGATCTATGAATCGGACTCTTTGTATCGGCGATCACCTTTCCTGTAAAACATAGAAAGAAACATCAAATTCTTAATAAATAAGATAAATTAATATAATTTCTTAATTTAAAATACTTAATTAAGTGTTTATCAATTACCTACTAATAATCTATATGAATAAGATTTATTTGACTCCAATTGATGTGTGTCTAAGGTTTTGGATCAATTGAATTAGGGTGCAAGTCCCTAATTAATTTTCTTTGATAGTTATTATGGGGCGCCATCTTGATTTGATCATATTGGGCATGTCCTATGATTAGAGGCCTTCTAATTTGATATGGGGCATCCCTTGGGTGAAAAAGATGGTGTGTTTAATTGGGTGCAAGGGCTCTAAGAGTTGGCACCTAATAAGATTTCTAATGTAAGTTGAATAACTTAAGTTATTAGGAAACCTAATGCAAGTAGGACTTGTATTATAAGATTAAATAGAATTCAATCCTCATGCCTATTTAAAGAGACCTCTCCTAAGATCTCTAAAGTATCCAAACTAGCAGCCCTCTATGCCTAAGAGGTCTCCCATGCCCTCTCTTCCTCTTCCTTCTCCTCTCCCCTTGGACGTCCACATGTCCCACCACTTGGGGCATCCTCTCTTCATCATGCCAAGGGCTGTTGGACATCCATTGTTTGCTGGTTTTCAGAGCTTGGTACAGCACAAAGTAAGAGAGAAAGGCAAAAGAAAAAGAGAAGAAAGATCAAGGAAAGAGATCAAGTATTGATCACGATCCAGACTTCGTTCAGATTTAGCAGGCTAAATTTTCTTAGAGAAAAAAATTCAATTTGAAGAGGACTGTTCCGGCTGATCCCGAATGGATACCCATAGAGGTCAGACACTTGTGTGACTAGAAAAAAATATCTTCTCTTCTAAATCTAGATTTAAATAAAAGAATTATGAAACAGATATACGATTTGATTACAATCTAAATTTCAGCATTTATCAATTTCAGCACATGAACTAGATCCTTATAGTTTTATATTTTTATGCATGCATGATTCAGATTAAAAGTATTTTAATTTTATATTTCACTACGGTGTTTAGAAAATAAAATTTTGAAACACACATGCATGCCCCTAACCTCGAATTCCAATAATTTTTTGGTTATGTATATGGATGTCATACATTATATTGAAAAGGTAGTCTCGATATTGCTCTCGATCAATGACATACTTATCACAAAAGTTTTTATGGAAAAGACATGGGTGTGGCATCCAATATACTTGACATCTATAGTGATAGATGTAAGTAGATGTTAGGCTTGTCACAGTCTAGGTGCATGGATTTTATGTTGAAGGGGTTCAACATGAATGGGTGTAAAAGAGTTTACTTACCTATATATTCAATGTGCCAAGCCTGATGTAATTTATGCCTTGTGCATGATCATTGATTTCAGGTAAATCTATGATGGGATCTTTTGAAAATGATGAAAAATATTTTCAAAATACTTGAGAAGTACTAGAAGAGCAGTGAATTAAAAAAGTTTCAAACAACAAACTGTGTTTGACTAAGTTAAATACTGTCAGTAAAGATTACTAAGGAAAGTTGCCTGATTAAAGGGTTCATCATTGAGTTGGGTGTGGTCTCACTAGGAACCCACACACATCCTCTGGCATTTTGATCATAAAATGAGTTCATAATAAGAATAGTATAATGGACCAGTTCACTAAGCTTTAACACAGCAGCAGTGTGTTCGCCACCCTGATTGCATAGGCATCAGATACAGGGGCGATTGGGTTAGTACAAGTGGGAGATTGAAAGAATAGTGTCCTACAAGACAATCACATGGGTGATGCGAAAAAACTTTTTTATGATATCTTCCTACTTATTTGCATGATATTAGTTATTTTATTTATGAGGTATTGTATTTTATCATTTGCTACATCATATTTTTATGATTATGATAAATTCTATAGATTAGGACAATGATTTTAGGGCCATGATGAGATCATACTAATGAGATCTAATATTTTAATAGCCTCAATCTAAAATATTCTTAGTCGTTGGATCATCGAGTTAGAGATTGATGATACTGATAAGATTGGTACATCCTATGTATGCTCGATGGAGAGGGTGGTTGATCTCACAATCGCTTGTGTGGTGATACTAATACAATGATGTAGATGCTCATTAGAGAATAAGTTTATGGAACTAACCCATAAAAGAGACATCTGATGGAGCCTTACAGCATATCGACAGATGGTTCTCCATTGGGAGTGGTGCATATGATCCTTTGACCTGAGATTATCATGGTACCTTATGTATATAGATCTTTACTTTGGTTTATACTCTAGCATGCCACTTTGAGATATGTGTAGGATATTCTAGGTATGGTGAAGTGTGCATGGAGGTTTGAGTGGTCAATAAAGAATCGATCATTTCTTGTAGGAGGAGAGAACATCCTATATGATCTCATAGGATAATGACTCTAAGAGTCTCTGACTAGAATAGGGATGAGCAGTAGAAAAGATTTCACTGGTTCACAACTGAGTCATCATCATTAGATCAAGATACATATGGATAGGTATTTGGGATTGATATAATTTCATACCCATTGCCTATCTGAGATATTGTGTGATCGAAGAATTGAATTACACGGTAACTTGTCATGGAAGGATAATTTTGATCTTTTTATTAAATTTTAAATCTTTCAGATAGTCATGACATATTGCTAGATGTCAATCTTGACTTATGAACTTATCAAAATTAAAAGAGTTTAATTCAAGAATCAATTAAAAAGAATCTTAGTTGATTGAAACTCTTGAGCTGATCTAATCTAATCAGATTAGGTTTAAGTTGAGAGTCTGGATCCACTGCTTGCTAGATTTGAAACTCAATGGATCACACACAATAAGAATTTGGTCTTGGTTTAATCTATTTGGATTTATTGTAAATCCAATGAGTTAATTAAATTACTAGCATAATTAACCCAAGTTCTCAATTGGGTTTAGTGCAAAGGTGTTTGTGCTAACCCTTGACATGTTGCCTTGACCTAATGTGATTGGGTTTGAATCTATAAATAAATAGGTGGCCTCATCTAATATTTATGGAAGTGTTCCATAAGAAATCACCTTCCTCCATACCAAAACCCACAGACAAAATAAATGTCATGCCCCATTTAATTTAGGCGTTAAGAAGAGGGGTCCTTCTTTTATACTCCTCTTAATTTTCTTACATTGTTCCATACATCCCTTGGTTTTTGCACCATTAGATGGCTCTTAGGATATGTGGGTGTGGAAGAGAAGGAGGATTCCTTCTCTTGGAAGGAACTCACATGCTAAGATTTATTTGGGATGCCACATTATTTGGTGCGACAAAATGGAAGAGTCCATTTCATATTGGACTCTTAAATTCTCACCTATTCCTTATCCTATGCACCATCAGATGGCATTTTATTTTTTCTACATAGAGGAAGAGTCCTTCTACTGGTCAAAGGCCTCTAATTTCATGTCATAATCTTTTGGTTTCCATGCAAAATTTAATTGTTACCGTGTAAGAAAATTTCATGGTGCCCCTTCATACCTTATATAAGGGGCACCCCATAAGGGATAAGAACCCAATCTAGAGAGCTTTAGATGTGGGATAATGTGAGAAAAGATAAAAAAATTTAAAAAGAAAAAGGGAAAGAAAAATAAAAAGAAAAGGAAGAGAAAAAGGAAAGCATGAGATGCTTGTCCTAAAATCAGATTGTTCATATGTTGAATATATAAACTGATATTTGTGTGGTGAGATTATTTAGGAAATGATTCTTAGAGTGATCCTAGTGAAGGTCTTGAAGGCATACAAGCACTGTGCAATCCATTCTTGTGAAGGACGATCAGCAGCGAACTTGCGAAAAAGGCTGCAGCCTTGTGTGGATCACCATTGGAGGGATTCTACTTTGGAGTCTTGTGGAGATATCAAAATTACCAGATTGTCATCTTCATGTTGGTATATGACATCTGATCTCTGCTTGTTATACATGTTTATGTTATTTGATTGTAATCATCAAGATATTCCTAGGACTTTTGTGTTCCAGTAGTCAAGTTTAATTGTTAAATTTATTTTCAATTGTTGAATGCATATAAATTTTTTTAAAATTTACATTCTACTACATCATCGAAACCCAATAAAGCATAACCCTAATAGAAGATCGACATACCTACAAATCCCATTATGGATCGAACTATGTCTAACAAAGTTAATTCCAATAAGAGAGAAATCCATTCTCTATTAGATATGTCAAAAACTCATCGAAAAGATATTTTCCTCTTTGGTCTGACAAAGAGTTTCAATGCTCTTCCCAGTTTATTTTTCTATCTCATTAAGAAATTATTTAAATATTTCAAATAATCTAAATTTATGACAAACATATTCATAGATCCAATACATCAATATGTATTAGACTCAGAACATCATTGGCTCGTTCATCTTTTTCAGCAAAAGATGACTTGAATCATCTTACTAAGGAGACAGGATTGGCAGATTGATAATGATTTACAATCATTGACTTCGAGAATTATCTCTTGTTGATCCTATTCTTATTTATATGACTGAGCCAAATTATCAAAGGTAGGTATTTGTGACATTATCCTTCTAGGGTATTTGTTTGTTGTGTACAATATACTAACAGACTATGACTATTTGTAAATGCCATTTCTTTAGTTGTCCACTATGATTTTGACATCATCTATAATGATGTCACAAAAATCATTCTATGCTGACATTGCAAATCATCCTTGGCCAGAAGGCCTATGGAAATTATATTCATCAAAATAGATAATGGTAACATCACCAAAAATAATATTATCAGAATTAAAATAGGCTCAACGATTCCTTAAATCAGGATTGAAATATAACTTCCATCAACATTTAGGAACCTCTTGCTGTTTTCAAACTTTCTACTAACCTAAAGTCGTTGCAATAATTTGCATGGACTTTCGGTATCTAATACCTAGATAGTAGTGTTACAGATACATAAATCATAAGGTGCTATCATATAAGTACCTTGTCTAGCAACCCTTTGCTGATTTCTATTCTTTAGCCTATTCAGATCAAGAGACTCTACCAGACTATTCAGTAATTCTAACTATTGCATGATTAGGTCGAGTATGGCTCGACCAATCTAATCATTCATCAAATAGTACATCAGAGTCATCATATGATGAATGATAATTCTATCATTTAGAGAAACACCAGACAGATGGTGCTTGTAATTGTCAGATTTGTGTCCTAGAAGCCAATTGTTGGTTGACACATTATATAATTCCAGAGTTTAAACTTGTACTTAAATTTTATTTATCAATAAAGGGTTTTTTCATTCCAATCATGTTTATGTGTCTATGATTTATCATAAAAATTAATAAAGATGATTTTTGTATATTCTTAAAATGTTAAAAATTTGAGGTATATATTAATTAGTGGTTCATTTCTAAATGCTCCCGATCAATGGATCTCGTAGAGGACAGTGATCCATCCATTAGAGATCAGTGCACAGTTTGCCTCCCTTATGGACAGATGAATCTCGGGTCTACAATGTAGGGACACTGAGTGAGGGTGTGGATGGTTGTTAGAGAATAACTTGTATTGAGCATGATCAATATGAGAAACCACATGGATACCTTACTTACTCGTCAGTGGTCTTCTCGATGCTGCAGTGGTGTGAGTGGTCTTTTGATCTGTGGTGTCATTGGCTATTCGCAGTGAGGCTACTAAGTTTGACTAACATTTTCTTGGTCCCTAGTCATTCAAGTCTTTACTGTGCATGTGGCTTCAGTAGGTTAGATTTGCTGTTTGGAGTAGGATGCACCTAGAAGGAATCTATTGATCTTGATAGAAAAGGAGAAGTTCTTACGATTTGCCGAGACTGAGTTTAGAAAGTCTTTGACCAAAGCAAATGTGAATACTGAAAAAGAATTTTCACGAGATTCACAAATAAACTCGAGTCGAGCTAATCAAGCATATGACTGACGATGGGGTCTGACGAATTCTCTATGACCTCCATCAAGTTTGGAACTCATGATAGAAGGACTAAATCATACGATAACTGTACCTATAGGTTCATACTTTTATTCTACTGGATTGCCACTACATACTATTAGGTATCACTGGTGGTTGTGAGACTCATCGGGCATCGTCTTGGTGATCCATGACACTCGAAGGGTAGAATTAGAAATATTCCAATCCATCGAAATGTTTTGATAATATTGTGATGGAGATCATAATATATCTCACTACTAGTAAATGAAACCTATGGGGTCACGCATTAAGAGATTTAATCTTGAAGTTGTCAATTGGACTTATGAAGTTCTAATTGGATTAGGATTTATTGAAATCCTATTAGGTTTATAAGAACCATGCGAGCACATGATTAAATCTAATTCTTCTCAAAACTTCGATTTGATCAAGTCCATAACCTTGAACCTAACCTAATATCTATTTGAA